>NC_056732.1:1361271385-1361418885 GCF_019279795.1 Protopterus annectens | reverse complement strand
ACCATCATATGAATAAAGCAGACATTTCTTGAAGTGATCTCAATAATATCACCTCATTTTGAGCTGATTCATTTTAATTTGCGATATTTCTATTATTTTTTCTTACTTTAAAAAGTCTGCAGTTTCCCAAGTAATTTACCGCATAACTCCAGTACTTCCAAGGTAATATAGTGCTGTTAAACTTAATCATGTAAATTCAGGATCCTTTATACACATTTTGTGTGCAAATAAGGCACTTTTATGTTGGTTCTCTACTGCACAAGGACTGGAGCTTTACTTCGGGGTTTATGCCTAGGTTTGCTTGATCCTTAGACTGTGTATTGCCAGTGTTTATCTTTGGATGTGTTGTATTCATTGGATTTATTACTCTGCTGGAATTGCTTCATTACATTACATGAGACTCTTGAGCTGGTTATTAGTTCCTTGGCCGCACGTTCACATGCCTTTTGGAGTGGGTTACACTTTTATGTTTGTCTCTATGAATAGCAGTAATGCATGAATACCTGCGGCACCTTAGACATGTAACTGTTCTCCCTGTTTCTATACACACATAGCACTCATCTTCAGGCAATTTACTCTTTTACCGTAAGTAGGCATGCTTATCAAAACACCTAGTCTTTTCTGAAACAGAGATAGCTAAATACTACAGATTTCTCAGTTAAAAAACTGGAAATAAATGAATGCTTTTGTGCTCAAAATTTCTGTGGTGCTTAATTTTATTTTGTTATATAGCTGTTTAAATGTATATTTATTGTTTTGGTTCTGTATAGTTTCTTTGTTTCAGGGGAGGTTTGGATTTTGGAAGTAGATCATTGATTTCCTGGTTTGGAGAAAGTTGCTTTGCCTTTTAAAAAATATATTTTTATTTTATTTTATTATTTTACATGCTTGTTGACTGGGTAGAGCACTGATCTCCACAGACCATTTTCAGGCTCAGTATGAAACCAGCAGTGATGCACACAAGCAAACAATAAACAAGTGTCTGAGGTACATTATACATGAAATTTACAATATTTACACAATACACAAGAAAACAATGAACAAGTGCTTTAGGTACACATGAGATTTACAATATTTACACAAGTTCTTCAGGTGCACCTGATTAAGGTATTGACATAAGTGAACATTATATGTCATCTGTAAATTAGGTGACTTGTACTACAAATTTGCAAGCATCTTTTTATACACCTGCAAACATATTATACCCATATTCAGTGCTGTAAAGAAATCACATTGCTGTCTATTAGGTTCATAGGTTCATACTAGGCTATCTGCCCTAGGGTATTTATAAGCCTAGCCAGAGTGTGTTTGGCTTTCGCCACCCATTTTAAATGAATTTTGCTATGCCCTTTTTCGAGGTTAGTATACTGTGCCATTGTCTAACAGTGCCACAGAAGTGATACCCGGGGTAAACCTATGATCTCCCATCCACTCATCAAGATTCCTCTTGAAGAGAGTCAACGAGGGACTCTGCCTAACCTGGACTGGGATTTTATTCCAGAGTGAAGGGAGCCTCTGGGTTATGAATCTGTCCCTCCAGCATGTCCTATTTATTTCAGTGCTGAGGTTCAAGTCTCTCGAGCGCATAGCTCGATGGGATTTGGATTTTCTGAGGTGCAGCATGTCTATTAATTCCAGTTGGACATGGCTTTATATGTCAGGCACAGATCGCCTCTGAGCAGGCAGTATGCCACTGAGTATAGCTGGAGTTTCTTTAACTGGGCAGCATATGGCATCTGTTTGAGCCCTTTGATCCTCTTGGTGAGGTAATTTTGGGGTCTTTACAGTTGCTGCAGGTGTCTGGTAAGGTACATCCCAAAAGGGGCATTGTACTCAATTATGGGCCTGATGAGGGATGAATAAAGAGGCACGATGACCTCCCCTGTTCTAGATGTGAATCCCTTCATGATTAGGTGGGCTATATAAAATGTTTTTCTAATCACTTTGGCCACGTGGTTGTCAAATGAGAGATTGCTATCAACTTGGGTCCCCAGGTCCCTAATTACTTCTTCCATACTTAATGGATTACCACCTATGTGGTAATTTGTGGGCACTTTGTTTTTGTCAAAGGGGATGACTATACACTTTTTGAGTTTAGCTTGAGGCCATGGCTCTGGCACCAGTTGTCTGTTTCTATGAGGCCCTTTTGTAGGATGCTTGTGTTGGCTGGAGAGTCAATTATGGTGCCCAGTTTGCAGTCATCTGTGAACTTGGTCAGCCACAGTCCTTCCGTGTTGGCCTGTACCTCCGAGAAATATATACCGAACAAGAGAGGTCCCAGGACTGAGCCTTGTGGGACGCCACTTGTAACTGGTTTGGAGTCTGACATGGCTCCAGCAATTCTAACCATGTGGGTTCTGTCTTTGAGCCAGTTTGCAACCCATCTAGTGACATAGGGGTTTATATTTAAGCTGGTGAGCTTATCTATAATGCCCGAGTGGGGTATTGTATCGAAGGCTTTTGCGAGGTCCAGGTAGGCTGTGTGGACCACCTTCCCCTCGTCAATGGCCTTGGTGACTGTTTCAAAGAAATTAACCAGGTTTAAGAGGCAGGATCTGCCCTTAACAAAGCCGAACTGGGTAGGATCTAGTGTCTGTAGGTCCCCAATATCTTTATTTATGAGGTCCATGATGATCCTTTCCATAGCTTTGCAGACCAAGTTAGTCAGGCTTATGGGGCGATAGTTTCCAGGCACCACCTTTGTGGAGAGGGACCACTGTTGCTGTACGCCACTCTTTGGGTACATATCCTGTAGTAAGGCTGAGATTGAACAGTAGTTTTATGTTTGGGTTTATTTCTTCTTGGAGTTCATGTAGGACGCAGCCCGGGACACCGTCTGGTCCCACTGATGCTGTGTTTTTTGCTTTGGAGAGGGCGACTCTTACCTGGGCATCTGAGATGTCAGGGGGGCAGCACTCTGCTGGGATAGATATTTGCCCTTTTGGTGGGGAAGGGGGGGAAAGATTTGCGCTGAACCTGTCAGCTAGGATGTTGGCAATGTCTATGGGTTCGGTGTATTTTTTGTCATTTTTGACTAATTCTGAGCATATCTGGGTATTCCCACCCAGGTTCCTACATAACTAAAGAAAGCCTTGTCCCACTTGGACCCCAGCAGTGGCACCTGGTCATTTGATTGTTCTTCTGCTCTTGTATCTCATAACATAGATACTTTCTGTTAATTTTTCAGCTGCAGAGAACAGCATTCTAATCACCCAGTTGGACCTCTGAGCAATTCAAAGTTACAGCAACATTGTGTAGTTATTTTTTTATTTTAGCCTGGTAGGACCTACTTTTAAAAAAAAAAATTTTGTTTTCAGGGATGTTCCAAGAGGTATGGTCTGGTTAAGTCGTAACAAAGCTGGAACAAAAACAAAACTAGGGATAACAACATAGAAACCAGTAGCTAACACAATATTTTCCCAGCTAGTAACTGAAAATGATGATGTTTATGAGTGAATGATATCGTTCAGTGAAAAATGCCACATGAAATACCACTTCTGATAAATACGTCCTGCAGTATTTCTCTTGCTCCAAATATCTTAGGAATTTAATTGATGATTAGAATGCTGCTCTCTGCAGCTGAAAAATTAACAGAAAGTATCTCTGTTATGAGATACAAGAGCAGAAGAACAATCAAATGACCAGGTGCCTCTACTAGGGTTCAAGTGGGTCAGAATGACACATTCCTAAGTGAAGAGAGCAACAGTAACAAACAGATGGAAGCAATGATGTTCCATGGCTTTCATTCCTTAGTCAGGAAATAAAAATAGAAAATCTTTTGATTACCCTGAAAACCTTGCTTAAAAACAGCATGCGGCCATCACCATTACATATGTGTACCCCATGATGACATACAATATTATTATTCTTTACTTATAATGAGGTAAGGCTACTATTTAAAGTGTTTTTTTTTCAGGGGTATCTGGAGATGCTATCTGTTTAAATGACTTATCTACTCAGTTTAGAAGTGAAGATTGAGGGAACTGAACACAGGACTACAGCAAGAAGCTAGTTAGCAACTGTTAATATTAACCATCTGTGATAAGGTGGCAAACAGACATATATTTTGTCATCACACCATGAAGAATTACCAAGTTTATCCCATTATCAGAGCAGCAATGTCAGTGGATCAACAGGTGGCACGCTTACCTATGGTACAAAGGGTGTGGGTACTAGTCAAACTCCAGTTAGATGAATTGCTGACACAGAATGGGGATGGGGGGGTGATGCACTCATAGGTTCATAGGTTCATAGGTTAGTACTAGGCTAAGTGCCCTTGCGAGCCATTGTAAGCCTAGCCAATTATCACTTGTGAGACTCAAACCCTGCACCTTGTGTTTGTAAGGCAAACACTCATAGGTTCATAGGTTAGTACTAGGCTAAGTGCCCTTGCGAGCCATTGTAAGCCTAGCCAATTATCACTTGTGAGACTCAAACCCTGCACCTTGTGTTTGTAAGGCAAACACCTTAACCATTAGGCCACCCTCCCAACCCTCCTCAGTCTGCCACTCTTATAGGTTCATAGGTGTTTAGTAGGCTAAGAATCATAAGGTGATTTTTAAGCCTAGCCATGCATCTCAAATCTCTGACAAGTTCTGCTACCCTTGATAAGTGTAAGAAGTGGCTTGGGAACTGAAACATTTACAAGCAGGAGCCTGGGAGATGAACCATTTACAGGATGCCTGTGTCCATTGGAAACATAGGTGCCAAACCAGGGATAAATTTCCTGTTCCCCATTTAATTGTTCAAGTTACACTTAAATTAGGTTAGGGAGGAACTCTGTTTCATGTGGATGGGGAACCTGTTCTAGAGATGGGGTAGTCTCTGATACATACCTGTCTCTGCAGCAGGTCCAACTTATATCACAGGCAAGGTTTAAGTCTTTAGAATGGGTAATTCTGGTGCTGTTTATTTTGCAGATATGCAGGAGGTCCATCAGAGTGGGGTTTGACAATGCCTTGTGTGCCAGGCATAGATCCTCCCTCAACAGCCTGTAGGAGACAGAATACAAGGATAGAGTCTTGAGACGGTCTACATAGGACATGTTGCTTAAGCCCTGTATTCATTTAGTGAGGAACATCTGTGGGTATTCTAATTGTTGGATATGCCTGGTTAAGTTCACACCAAAGGGGACATTGTACTCAATGATAGGTCTGATGAATGCAGAATACAGTGGAACAATGACTTCCTTGGACCTAGATGCCTTACTTTGATTATAAGTTGCACAACATAGAATGATTTTCTCACTACATGATTGTCAAAAGCTAAATTACTGTCTGAGTGTCCCCAAGTCCCTGACTACTGGGTCAGCTCTTAGGGGTGAGTTGTCAATATGGCAGTTACCAGGGGAGGATGACTTCCCGAAGGATGCTATTATGCATTTCTTGGCATTTAGTTTTATCCATGGCTTTGACACCAGTTGTTTGACTGTGTCAGCCCTTCTTGGAGAACATTTGTGTTGGTGTGGGATTCAATGAGAGTTCCTAATTTGCAATCATCTGCAAATTCGCCCAGCATGGGACCACTGACATTGAGCTTGACTTCAGAGAAGTAAATGCCAAAAAGGAGTGGTCCCAGCACCGATCTCTGAGGGACTCCATTTTGACTGGCCTCTTTGTAGAGGTGGCTCTCCAGTTCTAACTTCCTGGGTCCTGTCTGTAAGCCAGTTGGTTAAACACCGGGTGACATAAGGGTTTGTACCTAACTCTTGAGTTGTCAACAATGCCCGAGAGGAGTATTGTGTCAAATACCCTGGCCAGGTCAAGGTTGGCAGTGTGAACAATTTTGCCCTCATCCATTGCTTTGGTGACCTTCTCAAAGAAGTATACCAGGTTGAGTATGCATAACAAAATCAAATTGGGTTGGGTCCATTTCTGGAGGTTTACTATGTCACCATTGATAATTTCCATTATAATTCTTTCCATGGCTTTGCATATGAGACTAGTGAGACTTACGGGTCTGTAGTTTACAGGGTCTATAGATGGCCCACCTTTGTGCTGAGGGATGACTGTTGCTGTTCTCTATTCATGAGGCATGAAGCCTGTTTGGAGGCAATTCCAGAGGGCCTGATAGGTCATGTTTCATGCTGTTTAGAAGGTATCCTGGGGTATTGTCTGGACCCATTGATGCAGTGATCTTGGCCTTAGGGAGAGCATTAAGAACCTGTTCCTTAATGATAGCAAGGGGAGTTATATTTGATGGTATTTCCTGAGGAAGGGTTGAGGGGAAGAGAGGGGTAAAGTTGGAGATGAATTTGTTGGCCATTAGGTTTGCTATATCTTCTGGCTTAGTATAGGTGCCTCCTTTTACAGTGAGCTCTGCACACAAATGTGTATTGCCTTTGAGGTTGCAGACATAGCTAAAAAATGCCTTGTGGTTGTCCTTGGACTGAGAGACCAAATTTACCTCGAATTTGGCTTTGGTAGACTTTATCTGTCTCTGAGTTGTTTTTTATAGTTTGATGAGAGTGCTTTTATCCTGCTGGGTGCTACACCAGCTAATTTTTGCTATGATTTTCTTTCTTCTGTTATACAGCCTGTTGATTTTGTTATTCCACCAGGATGGCTTGTTTTTTGAGTTAGTTCTGCACTTCTTCCTGGTAGGTTACAGCTGCCTCTATGCTGTGGCCTCACAGTAAGAGATTCTCTTGTTCGATTCTCAGCTAGGGTGCCTTCTGTGTGGAGTCTGCATGTCCTCCCTGCATTTGTGTGGGTTTCCTCCGGGTGCTCCGGTTTCCTCCCACGTTACAAAGACATGCATCTAGAGCATTTCTCTCCAGGCCTCCCCTGAAAAATGGCTCGTTCTAAGTCGAACTTTCCCGGTTAACAAATGTAAAATAAATAAATAAATAAATACAGCTACGAACATGCTTGTATAGGGTCTCTGTGAATAGTTCTGTGTATGCAGCAGTGTTCTCAAGGTTTATGGGGGCTTGAAATTTTGCTAGGTTATCACTTAATAGCAGGATGTCAGCCTTAAAGTAGTTCCTGAATATTGCAGGTTCAGCTGGGGTTTTATTTTTACTTCAAAGGAGACCATTTTGTGGTCTGATCTTACCAGAGAAGACATTACACTAGATCCAGTAAGGTTGCACCCCTTGTTGGTTTATTGACAATCACGTCCAGGGAGTATGTGTTTACAAAATCTAGAATTCTCAGTACCTGTACATTTGATGTCATATAGGATTCCCAGTTAATAGTGGGGTAATTAAAGTTGCCCATGAATATGGTATTGGGCTGAATAGTGAGTGTTTCCAATAAGTTTAAATAAATGGTATGGGTTTCCTGGGTCATAGAGGGGGATGTATAGCTTGCGAGGAAGTGGTATTAGATTTTGCCTTTAGTTGAGATCCTAAACTGAAGTCCTAATTCCTTGAATTGGTTGTAGGTCAGATGGATGTAAACATTCCATGGCAAATATTGAAAAGATTAGTGGAAGTTCCCCAAAGCCCTGATCAAATTTCCACAAGTAGTATAAACACCATCTTGGGTCTCCACTGAAAAAAGCCACTAGTGGGACCAACCTGGTAAGCAAAGGATACGTAAAACAAATATTAGCATGGTCAGCATTGTAGTTAACAGTAATCTCTGTGTATACATTTATTTGACCTTGGAAAATATATGACAAGTAGAGCGGTTTCAGTCAGTGCTAAGGGGTGTGAGTGCTTAAAGTTTCCAGGATCAGTGTACATTCCTGATACCTTACTGTAGTAATCTAATAGAAGCCTTTACCAAACTTGAAATGTGAACTTTATTAGGTGTATCAAATGCATAATAAATGCATTTATATAACTGTAGGCACACCTGTATAGTGATAATTCAAATGTTTGCTTCAGTTATCATAAGACAGTTCCCTCAAGAGACCCACAAACCACACCGTAACAGAAAACAGGTTTAAAAGGTAGTAGGACACTCATACACCATTAGGTATGCTGGAAAATTGTTTATTTGATTCATTAATTGCTTGAACTGTAATGTGAAATGTAATTTTTGGCTGCTCTGTGAATGTAAAGCTGTACATATACCTAATTTGGTGTGTTCAGAATGTATCACTTTTTCTTTTTCTTTCTTGGGTTGTGTTTATACATTGGCACTTGAGATCAGTATATCTACTTAGTTAATAAAAACAAATAAGACAATAATCAACTGAGTGTGGCTGAGTGACTAAGAATTAAAGGACACACTGGTCATAAAGTATTTTAAGATATTAGATATTTTACATGGAATCTGTGTTTTTGTTATTACCCATACATGTCAGGATCTAAAAAACCAGAACTTTCAGGAAATGCTACATGTCACTTTGATGCTTCCACACCATTTAAGCAACTGAAGTGTTTTTGCATCTATTTGTAACAAGTAACAAGTTGCTTTATTGTGCACAGGATGCTTTAAGTTCACTATATAGGATAGTGATGCACATTCTTCCATGTCCATTTAATGGAATGAATACAGTCATTACATATATACATCTTATGTTTCTGTAATACACTTTTTCATGTAAAATATTCTCCAAATAATGCAGCTTTTTAAATATTGTTTTATCTGCAATTTCATTTATTTAGTACTACTTTATGGTTAAATACTAGGCAATTAGCCTGCAGACTATTTCTTGCCAAGCCAATACTCAAACAGTGATCAAAGGTGAGAATCAAACCCTGTACCTTGTGTCTCTGAAGTAAGCACTTAACAATTATGGCAACCCCCAACAACATTTAGTCCATAACTAATCTGGTTAACGTAGCTTTTGTGGATTTTGAACCCACAGACAGTCAACATCACTGTATACTGCTCCATTAGTTGAGCTAATGGTCCACACTATGTTTATTTACATTTACTTCATTAATGCAGCTGAACTACATTTATGCATTTATTTATTAATTAAACCTCTGTTAACCATGTAAGTAGGTTGATCTGAGGAACCATGACCAGGTCACATAGGCATATCCTTAAAATACAAAGTAAATAAGGCATCAGCAATTCAATATAAGTTTAAAAGTATGCAAAACATACAGTAATAATCCATTGGTTTGCATTGGCATAGTAGGATATCTGTCAATATGTATGTGTCTTTTTTTGGCTGGATTAGTCTCAGTATGCTTTCACAGGAGAGCCAATTCTTTATGTAAATGGGTTTCAATGTCTCTCTGGACAAGCTATTCAAAAAGGAGGCCTGGATACTGCTGTTCTTCTTGATATCAATAACTGTGACTTTTTTGGAATGCTGTATATTTTATAATGTTATAAATAAATTAAGTGAACCGTTATTTATACTGACAGTTAATTTATTTTTGTAAAGCCAATTCCAAATGGAGATCATGCTGAATTTCAGTGCTGAGTGAGTTAGAGCTTTTATTGATGACTATGCCATCTATATAAAGAATACAGTTGAGATGTGGAAGAACTTAGGGAAATCATTTATGAGGATAGAAAAGAGAAGAGGACCAAATACAGACCCCTAAGGAAACCTTTGCAGGATACCCAATGGATATAAGTGTTACGTGGTCCAAGAAGGATGAAGGTCCGGTTTAGGATGTAATTTTTAAACCATAGTCAGATAGCACTCTGTGTATTATTAATACAGCATTTGTAGGGTATACAATGTTTTTTTTTAACTGGGTGGGGTTTCTGTTGGGACCCTTCCTAGCAGGACTAATTCAGTAACTAGCACATACATATTTATGAATAAAATAAAATTCTATATGCAGTGGGGCCACACAGGTCCCTCTCTGAGCTGTATAAATTGCATGCTGCAAATTAGCATCTTAGAGCCATCAGTCCTAGGCCTGATTGACATGAACTCTGCTGTCCTCTTGGTTTGCACTGATAACTGGCATGTCTGCCTGGGCCTTACATGCTTATAAGATAATAACATTCACATAAATATTCAAAATGGTAGACTCCTGGCATGATTCTTTACATCACTGTTGAACCATTTTAGTAACCAGTTGTGTTACATTGTCACTTTGATGTGTCTAATGGCTGTATATCTCAACAGTTAAGAGTTAGTAGGCCACCATTTCACTGCCATATAGCCGTACACTTTCTCCATCTTCTCCTACCTTGTACACTGATCAACCAGGCAACCCCAGAATGACATGTCCTGTGAAATATAACAGTACTATGGGTAACAGGCTACTCACCTCTGCATTCCATATTTCATTGTTATTATTAATAGTAAATTGTCAATATTATTAATAATACACTATTAATAATCAGTAATATGATGACAGTGCCTACCTTCTTCCCTGCAGTTCTTAACCATTTGTCTCTCATTCTGCACCTCCTGAAACTTACTTGTTCCAGCCACCCCAGCTTGCTGTGTTATGTTTCTTAATTAGTGCTTTACCTATTAAACTACATATAAAGTGGCATTCAATGCTTTTAATTTTAGTTTTTTCTTTGTGGAAGAGTGCTAATGTTACTTTTCATCTTATGTCTTTTACTTGAAAACTGTAGCTCTTACAACTTTTGGAGTCCTACTGTTTGATAGCTGATAGTATTCAATGTAGCTGATGAGATTACTGGTGTGGAAGAGACTCATGTACTTGTAATACAAAGATGAATATATTGTACACTTCTTTGTTTAGGTTTGTTCAGTAAAGGAAAGTGTGTCCCGCAAGTGTCAGCATTATACAGCTGATACACCATTTCACCTGTCTGTACAAAGCATACTGCACTGTACATTTACCTAGTTGTTCTTAGATTGCTCTGCACTCACACACATATGATTCAGATAGCTCAGTATCTGTATTAATTTTCAGAAGTAGTAACACTAGATTAACTTGCAGTTTATACAATTAATGTGGGTTTGGGTGGATTCTTAACACGACAAGATTGCTTCCTTTCCAAATTTTTTTTAACAATAAGAAAACTTGTCTGCCAGACTTAAACATGGTTAATTTTGTTTTAAGCGAGCACATCTTTACTTTTTGTTGACTAGGCTGGTCCAAATAGGCTGACGACCAATGCTTTAACAACTTTGGCTGTTAAAACAAGATGCAGGCATGTATGTGTGTTACAGGATGATAGAAATATAACAAGAAGCAAAAGACATACATTTGAAATATTACAGAGTAGGAAATTAGCCAGCATTGTGATGCCGAGTAATGTTCAGGAATACCTTTAATATTTACAAAAGGATATATCACCTTAAATGTTTTGTATTTGTCTCAGACAGAATATTAATGTACAATTGTATGTATAACAATATTCACCTATGAATATATTTGCATGTGAATCAAAGAAAGGTAGGCTGCAATGTGAAGTGTTTGATGCATGGAGAAAATATTTTGTATGAAGGGGGTTTTAATTGCTCATTAAAAAATAGGGCGGGTAGTAGAGAAGGGAAAATACTAAGGAAATAAGAGAGATAATTAAAAAGGCAGAGTTGGAGGTGAATCAAGCAAAAAGAAGGAGACAAAAGTAACAGAATTCTCAGATCACAAAATAGTATTTACTAGGTTTGGAAATTAAAACAGAGCCGCAAATATAGAGGGACTTTATTTGCAGTTTGTGAACAGAGAGACTGCAAAAGCCTAAGTTAACAAGTTATAGTTAGAATACTTACGTGTGAAAGAAATGTGTGAAAACTGGGGGTCTGTGGTGGAAGGTGTAGAAAAGGGAGGTAATGATGGAGTATAGATTTTAAAAAGTGAACTGTGATGATATAGAATGGACATATGTAGAGCAAGTAAAATAATTATATATATTTAGATTACTATAAAAAATACAGAGAACTGCATAAAAGGAATACAATCAGAATGGAAAAATTGATAGTAAAGCAAAGGCTTGTAGTGAAAATTAAGAAGGAAAAAGCAAACTCATTATTGACACGTTAATATATGAAGAAATTATGCATACGTGTCAACTATGTGACTTAGAAAGACTTTCAGAACTCAGGGCAAAATTATATTAAAAGTAGGAGAATATCTGAGCAGCTTGTATGCTGGAAAAAGTAACAAAGGAGAAATATGATGTGAGAGACAAAGATGAGTAGAGAATTAGAAGAGAAAATATACATGGATTTACAAATTTAATCAAAAAATAAAGTTAAAACCGATGTAGCTCCTGGGTTGAATGACGATAATGTAAACATATAAAAGAAGAGCGGAAATGCATTTTTTTAAAGTTTTGCAGGAATGGTGGTGACAAACGTAAAAGAGAGAGGATGTTATTTGAATACCATAAATTCATATTAAAAGGCAGACAGAAAGAATACCTTAAGAGTTGGAGACTGCAAGTTTTGGTTAATGGAGAGGACACAATTGAGAAATATTCTTTAAAATAGAATAGGTGGTGCAGTTTAATGAATCTGTAGAAGAAGAAGAATTGTATGGAGTTGTAAAAGGGATGCATTTTCAAAGATTTATACTAACAATGAGAGAGGTGATACAAGAAATTATTACTGTGAAGGTAAGAAGACTGATTGCAGACATAACTAAAGCATTTAGTAATATGATGCATGAAGTAGTATTAGATATATTGAAAGCGTATAAGTATCAGAACAAGCATAGAAGATTTATAAAGGAGGTATATAAGTCTACCTTAAAAATTCCTTGTGTAAGTGAATATTTATGGGAACATTCTGATGAAAAATGAATCAGGCAATGATATTGTGCAAATATGTTAATATTTGAATTAGTCATTATGGCAACTGTATCAAAAGTCAAAAGCAAGTAAAGAAAAGTTGCTTAACATTAGTTTTATTTAATTATATATACATTAAATTATTGTATGGAGAAACACACAGTTATGGTCAGATATGTTTTGGAATGAATACAAATGATATTATAGCAAGTAAGGACCGAAGTGAATAAGAACAATATAAGGCTTTCATGGGAACTACTAGGTTTTGGAAAGTTTAGTTTAACTCAAAGCAAAGTTATTATGTGTATAATTTAGTGGATGGATGCTTGTAAGGAAATTCTTTTTTATCACATTTGTTTATTTTGAGCTTGCTGTGGACATCATTTTATTTTAACCTCCTGGTTCTGGTGCCTGTTTTTTGTGCTTTGTTATTGGTTCCTGTTTTTTTCAGGCACCTAGCCTCCTTTTTGTTCTGGAATTCTTTTTTTTAGAACTCATATAAAGTATTACATTTTAGAAAGAGCATTCAATGTCCTTTAAGAAAAAGAGTTTTCTTGATAAGTCTGTGTTATTAGGCAAATGGATGAGTTTGATATTTTCAGTAACTTGGAATTAATGCCTGAAACCCATAAAGAAGATTTCTGTACACAGAAGAAGACAGAATGTTAAATATGATACAACCTGTAGTTTCCTTGCATTGGTACAATTAAGAGTGGTAAACGATTTAGTATTAAATGACAAGCAATTGTCAGAAAGTTTAATAAGAAGGCATTATACTTTACTCAATTACAATAAAGAAAAGAAAACAGGATGCAGCTGACTCTGTGCAGCTTGAATATAGTAAGTCATTGTTGATGTGGAATGATTGGCGAAACTAAATATATTGGCAGGGAGGGAGTGGGCCAACCAGCTGAACGTGTTGGTGATATAGCTGTATAGTTAGTGTACTAGATTCCTGTAAAAAATAGAGTTCATCAGGGCTGCCCTCTAAGTCCTATCTTGTTTGGTTTAGTGATGAATATGTTTGTCACACAGTGAGGCAAAGATAATTTATCATGTGGAGGCATGGTTTCCCTTATTGGACAGCTATACAGATGCTTATAAGAGCCATCACAGTGGAGCGAAGTACTCAGTGAGATAAGAAGGTAGTGCACCCTGCAGGATTAGCATATCTGTGTAATATGTCAATGACATAAGTCAGCAGAGGAGGTATACATCTATTTAAGGGTTAACGTTTCTCTTTTATGCTCAGTTAATTTTGTTAGTAAGTAAAAGAGATGATACATTAATATCATTTTTGCAGGTGATGATGGAGTTTTTTTTGGAAATTGAGTCTAGATTTGAATTTACATACTGCAAAGGTTTTGGAAAAGACGGAAAGGTTGATTTTTTTCAGGCAACAAATAGATGGGCTAGATGTACTTTACTGGGAGAGGTTGGAGGCTGTACAAACTTAGAGGGATGTTTTAACAGAATTTAAGTGCCAGCCTTCAGTACTTCTTCATCTGCCTGAACTGGTAGCAGTTAGCTGTGTGTTTAAGATCTTGTGACACTTATCCCAAATAAAAGCAGTTTGTTAATTAAAATCATTCACAAAAACATCATACAGAAACATTCTCATCAAAATGAA
The DNA here is from genome assembly GCF_019279795.1 of Protopterus annectens. NCBI lineage: Eukaryota > Metazoa > Chordata > Ceratodontiformes > Protopteridae > Protopterus > Protopterus annectens. The sequence goes on along the minus strand of NC_056732.1, from coordinate 1,361,404,671 downwards.
CCTCATAGGGCAAATGTGATGAACCTAATTTTCACAGGAATCCTGTGCCCTAACTATACATAACAAGAGGCCTAACCAACCCAGGCTTATATGCCTTCTGTGCAAATGCCACCATTTGGCAACCAAAACTTTAAGTTCTAATCATCTAAAATGAGTACTTAGCATGATGTGATTGATATTAGAAAAGCTTATCAAAAGGTTTTCTAACATTATATCAAACAATATTTGCTTTCAGACCTTAATCAATTACATCAACTACCTCTCTAAGTAGTAATAATACTCTACAGACTTTTTTATTTTGCCCTAAACCATATATGTCTGGAATAACTACAAAAAAAGTATCTTGTAATCAGTATTCAAAACTGCTTAGGGGTTTCCATTTTTAAGTACATACTGTCATCTTTAATTCAAACAAACAAAGTATTGCCAGCAAATCATACCTTCTACAAGCCATTCATTAATGGTTATCGAACAATAATATTATCAAATCATTATCAAACAAATAGAAAAACAATTTGTCTGAACTTTAATTAATTTTTCATTTACTGCAGGTGTTTCAGAAAAAAATCATGGGAGCATGTTGTTTTTCTGTTATTACTGGGGTACAGTCAAAATCTTTGAATCTCTTGATACAATATCTAGACATCTGCTGTAAATCACCATAAACAGTGAACAGGAGTCCGAGGATATCTGTTAATACAACATTACACTGATTCTTTAACAGTTACAGATCATGTATTTTCTTCACTCATTTGCCTGTTTAATCTTATTCTAATGACCGATTATTTCCAATGACATACTTGGATATTCAGTTCCCCACTGACATTCAAGCACCTGTCGTTGCTCTGTGTAAAAGGACTGAGTGAGGGAAAGTAGTATGAAGAATAGAAAATGCATTCTGCAGTGTTTTTATATGATAGGCAGCCATAGATAGTGAAGGGAACAGAAGAACAGCATCTGAATATCTAGCTGTCTCTTGATATATATATATATATATATATATATATATATATATATATATATATATATATATGTGTGTGTGCACATTTGTTATAAATAAACATGCATGTACTCATGTATACACACAATACACATAAACACACACACACAGACACACACACACACACACACACACACACACACACACACACACACACACACACACACACACACACACCCTCGTGTAATATTTGGAATTTTTTAATGGATGTAAGTCTTCATAGTTTGCCTGCACAGGCTCTAATGGACTAAAGATTTGAACAGAAGAAGTTTTGTCTTGCTCTCTTTCTCTCTCTCTTTCGGCTTTTCCCAGTTAGGCGAACTGAATATCCAAGTATGTCATTGGAAATAATCGGTCATTAGAATAAGATCACCTTGTCCGCTCATGATTGGCAGTGGAGTGTTTACTGTGTCGAGTTGCTAGCCCGGCGCCCAACCTTCCACAGAAGGCACGTGCACGCACTCATGCCTAGGGCCAATTTTAGCATGTCCAATCCACTTTCAGCATGTCTTTGCTATGGGTTGCAATGGGAAAAAAGAAAGTAATGAGCTATTTTTAATCTGTCACAAAATTAAGGGGGTTCTGGTACTTGTTGGGGAAGGAGTTAACAAACGAGAGTATTGTACATGCAGTATTTACTGGAGAGGGTGCTGTCAGGAGTTTCGGGTTGGCTGGTGATGATTATAATATGGTAGGTTTGAGTACAGTTATGGAACAGTTTGAGAGAATATTGATGGGAAGAAGGAAGGGTTGGTACGGGAAGCACTGTCATTTTTACAGCCAATCCATGGGATGTTATTTATTCTGTGCTCCCCTCCTGTGCACGAGTGGGTATTAAAGCACTGTGTTCAGCATTTACAATTTCAGAGCTCTGGATTAAAGACTTACGCAGTTCAAAAGCTCAGCATAGCTCTATCATAAAATCTGTTAGCCCAATAAAATTATCACATCACCTCATGCTTGAGTTTTACTGTTTCAGTTGTATGAGGACTTGACTGAGTCACTAAGCAAAGAACATAAATGGTATTTTGATAATTTACTTCATTACAGTGGAAGTTCCATCATATTGCAGTAGTCAAAGCTGATGAAATCTGATGTTCAGGCTGTAGTTTAAATAACAGGATAATAGAAACATTTCTGAATGGAAGGTGTCATATATTTTTACTACACTGTTAACTCAGTATACTCAGATAACTTAAAGCAGATGTTCTGAGTAGGTTTAACAAGATAAATTCTCTCAGCTGGCAGTATTATGGGCTGCCTTATTAAATTAGCTAAAGTCATGAGCTTTGTTCTGACTAGTATGTGCTTTGTGGTGCCTGATTGCATCATTGTATACAGCCAGCCTCTGTTGCTTTGACAGTTTATGCCACATTAAAAGTCTATACCTAGCTCCATTAGTGACAAATTGTAATACTGCTAAGAGCTTTACAAAGGAAACTTACATCAGCAAGTATATTTCTTGTACTGTCAATACATGTTATGCCTTTGGCTTATTTTCTGTTTTGTTAGTGATTTGCTGAATTGGTAATGAATTATTTACTTTTATATGCATGCAACTGGTATATAACATTTAATAAATATAACATATCTTAAAATGGTGTCATGACTTTTGCTCCACATATGTTTTCCAATCTCATGACTGAGTCTATACCCTGGGCCTTCACTGAGAAAGGATAATATTTAGTTTAACATCACATTTACCAAAATAATACATATCTGCTGTAGCTATGCAGTTCTTATGCATAAGTTAAAACATATTTTTATCTATCTTGTTGGGTTTTGTGACTTTTAATTGGATAATCTTCTGTTTTATTTTGTTATTTCTTTAAATTGCCAGTGCATGACCATAACCCATGACTTTCTGACCTCTTCAAGGTCATAATCACATATCAGACCACAAATCTCACCTGCTAAATTCAGCCCACAAGCAGCTATTGCACAAGTTAATATGAAGGTATTATTATTTTTAGCTCGTCCCTGACACCTTCCTGACCCCACACAACCTTAAAGTCTTCTGTCTAGTTGTTACATTGAATTTCACAGTACGTTCTTGTTGGTTATCCTGGCCTTATGCCTTCAACTGGTTTCTCCCCCCTGAGTCCTAGGGAAATTGATCTCAATGGTACTCATTATTGAGACTAGAGAAATAGGGATCCAATTGGGGGTGACAAGTATTGGCACTGGGAGCTGTCATTTTTATGGTGGCTAGTAAATATCCCTAGCTGTGTAGCTAGCTAAAATAGTGATGCCAAAACATTGTCACCACCACTTAATGTTAGTTTGAGATGTCCTGTGGGACTACTGGTCTCCACCAGAAGACTCATAGACATTGGGTTCTCCTTTGCCCTGACCCTGTGATAGGTGAACTGACTGTCAGCTGCCTTATTCTATTCATACCTCTCAACCTCTTAGTGCAAGAAATCTGGACAAAGCCCAACAAAATGGGGGGACAAAGGTCCAAAAGTAGGGACATATTTTAAATATTGCTCTTATAAACGTAGAAAGCTGCTAGACTAACAGGGCTTTTTTTAGTATACATTTTCTGAAGGATTTGAAGTCTAAAATTGAAATGTATGCCATTATATAGTGACTTCAGTCCTCAGATCATCCCAGTGATTTGCCAGAAAAAAACAAACATTTTATGAGAAACAGATAAAAAATATGAGCCAAACATCTGGACAGTTGAGAAATATGATTCTATTACCCCGTAAACCCTTCATCAGAAGGTAGTATTCTGATTGTAGGGAATCGCTGGTAAGATTGTTACTAGAAACTAAACAAGTCTCAGTAATAATAGAAAAAGATCATTCCCTTTTAAAATCCTTTAATCAAAAGTCAATTTAATTACAGGTTGCCTTACCACATGAGAGTTCTCCATCTTAGAGTTTGGTCTTTAGAACTGTCAGTCTTAATATGAAAATAATGCTGTTTGGAGATAGTTGAATTCCTTGATTCCAAAAAGGTGATAGCTGAATTCCTCGATTCCAAAAAGGTAAGTGCATTCTACAGTGAAATTCAACCATTCCCCAAACTTAGCAACTGCCATTACAGCAAGGTCTACCTCTTCCTCGACTGACTATGACTGTGGGTTATAGATACGGGAATAGCAGTTCTTCTTAAGCAGGGAGAAGTAGATTATTATTATTATGCAAAGTTTTTATGGAAGTATGTGCTGCCTCTTCCTAGGAGTGCAGGTTCCATGCATCCCCCCCATTGTTTACAACATATAAATTAACTGCAGGCAATAGATCATCTGCCTTGCTATAACCATCTGCAATAATTAGGCAAATAAAATGCATTAAAACACATACTGTACAGGCTTTTCCCGGCGAGTGCAAGTTCTGTGTAAGGAACTTTTCACTAGTAGACAGATTTTAAGTGGATGCGACCCCCCCCCCCCCCATTTTGAATGCTGTTTAGCTTCTCTCTAATACTAATAATGATTCAAACATTCAGAGAAACTTTATTGTCATTTAGGATCACACAGGTGCAGCCTAAACGAAATTAGAAATGTCAGCTCATGAGAGAAATGCAGTGCAAATAACACAGATACAGCTCCCAACAATCTCCTCAGATATATAGCTTATGAAAATATACAAGCTGGCAGTAAGACTTGTATGGGACAGGGAAAGGAGGAAACTACACAGGTAGACCACTGTAACCCAAGTGGAAAGGGGGTGGAGGAGGTTGCTAAGCTGGAGGTTTTTTTGCAGGCTTTTACTTTGCACCAGTTATCCAGTACTTACTTACCTGATAAAAGAGCTGAAGACATCTCCTTTTTGGCAATTTCAAGGGCCACTGGATGACCAAATTTGCAAATGATTGCAAATTAAGAGAAGTTGTGGAATACCAAGAAATGCATGCTAGTATCCTTTGGGAAGTTGGCCACCCCTGGTAACTATACCTAAGACTCAACCCAGTAGTCAGGGACTTTGGGGCACACATTGACAGTAATCCAGCCTTCGACAATCACTTGTCTACAGTAGTGAAGAAATCGATTTATGTTGTGCAACTTATTTATTTTTGTTTACCAAGATTTCTCGGAGGTACAGGCCAACACGGAAGGACTGTGGCTGACCAAGTTCGCAGATGACTGCAAACTAGGCACCATAATCAACTCTCCAGCCGACACAAGCATCCTACAAAAGGGCCTCATAGAAACAGACAACTGGTGCCAGAGCCATGGCCTCAAGCTAAACGCCAAAAAGTGTATAGTCATCCCTTTTGGCAAAAACAAAGTGCCCACAAATTACCACATAGGTGGTAATCCATTAAGTACGGAAGAAGTAATTAGAGACCTGGGGACCCAAGTTGATAGCAATCTCTCATTTGACAACCACGTGGCCAAAGTGGTCAGAAAAATATTTTATATAGCCCACCTAATCATGAAGGGATTCACATCTAGATCAGGGGAGGACATTGTGCCTCTTTACTCATCCCTCATCAGGCCCATAACTGAGTACAATGCCCCTTTTGGGATGTACCTTACCAGACACCTGCAACAACTGGAAAGACCCCAAAAGTACCTCACCAAGAGGATCAAAGGGCTCAAACAGATGCCATATGCTGCCTGGTTAAAGAAACTCCAACTCTACTCAGTGGCATACCGCCTGCTCAGAGGCGATCTGTGCCTGACGTATAAAGCCATGTCCAACCCGGAATTAATGGACATGCTGCACCTCAGAAAATCCAAATCCCATCGAGCTACATGCTCAAGAGACTTGAACCTCAGCACTGAAATAAATAGGACATGCTGGAGGGACAGATTCATAACCCAGAGGCTCCCTTCACTCTGGAATAAAATCCCAGTCCAGGTTAGACAGAGTCCCTCATTGACTCTCTTCAAGAGGAATCTTGATGAGTGGATGGGAGATCATAGGTTTTCCCCGGGTATCACTTCTGTATCACTGTTAGACAGAGGCACAGTATACTAACCTCGAAAAAGGGCATAACAAAATTCATTTAAAATGGGTGGCGAAAGCCAAACACTCTGGCTAGGCTTATAAATGCCCTAGGGCAGATAGCCTAGTATGAACCTATGAACATATGATAGTACACTGATCAATATGAACCAATTTCTGGTTCAGCTTAGGTGAAATGTGAAATAGAAAACATTTTACAAACAAAAGAAATACAGAAATGTAAGCAATAACAGAATATTTCAGACTAGGAAAAAAATGTGTATATGCATTCCAGTGAACAAGCACAGTGCAATGTACAATCAAGCAGAGTACAGTATACAATATATACATTCATTTCTAAAGTGGGTCAGTCTTCAGTGAATCTTGAGAGAGGTGAAGAGACTTGGAAAGGATATAGACTAGGTGATATATCATTTGCTGAAGCAGGAGCATTTGGCTTGGATGAAGAAGTGCTTTTTGAGTTGCATTCTGAATTTGGAATAAGTGTTACTTTCCATATTGTCAAGGGGGAGAGCTTGCCAAAGAGCAGAAAGAGAAAGAGTAGAAAAAGTAGTAGAAGAGAAGAAAGCATGTGCAGTTCTATATAGTTTGGTTCTAGGGGTAATGAGAGTTGGTGTGTATTTTGAGTAGTGTCTCAGGTTGTATGAGTTATTTTTTGTGATGTCTAGCTGCAAGGGGAGTAAATGTGTGGAGTTGGAGTAATTTGTAGAGTTCTGAACCTATAAGTAGATTAGATCTTTGTTTTATTGGTAGCCATTTGGCTTTTTCTAGGATAATAACTCTGATGCTCCCCAAAAGGTGAGTTTGTAAAGAATTGGCAGATGCTGTTAGAGGTAGTCTGGAGTGTCGTAATTGTTTTCTTGGAGGCAGATACAAAAATTGGGAGTCCATATTCGTGTTGAGAAAGGAAAAGTCCTTTGCAAATGGCTGTTCTGGATGCTTGGGACAGAAAATGGAAGATCATTTTGGCCCAGAAGATGAGGAAGTTTATTCCACTGTCTATGTGAAAATGGAAGTTTAGTGACTGATCAAGCTGTAGTCCTAAATATTTGAAGGTGGAGATTGTCTCTATGAAATGGTTGTGTAGGTTAAAGATAGTTAAAGAGTCAGGTGCTTGGTGAATTTTATGTGGAGTTTCAAAAAGCATAGTTTTGGTTTTGGTGGAGTTGAGAAGTAATTTATGGTGTATGAGTCAGTGGTGGAGTTCATGTTAGTCTGACTAGAGTTGGCAGTATATGTTAGTGTGAGAGTGAACTGATTGGTAAATGACATATTATATGCATAGTGGATAAGTAGGAAATGGGGCAGTTCACATGTTAATGAATACAGTGAAGAGGAGGGAGCAAAACAACCTCCACTGGTGGAATCCTCTCCTAAACAGGATACACATCTATATAATAAAAGAAGGAAATTCATGGCCAAAATCAGGAAAAACAACTCCCTTGAAGACAAATGCTCTCTTATACAACTAAACAACAAACTAAGAGGTCTAATTATGTCCAAGAATCCAACTATGAGGTCAGGATAGCCTCACAGGCTAAACACAATCAGAAGGCCTTTTTCAGCTATGCATGGAACCTTAGAGGTAATACATGACAGTGTGTTGAACTGGTGGTGAATGGTACCACCTACACTGATCTGGGAGATATAGGTAGATCTACTGACTGGTAAATTCAACTCAAAGTTTATCCTCCACTCACCCTAGCTCCACCTGGTGAAATCATCTCCCACATACTTCCCCCAGATATCAGTGGGGACCAGGTGCTAGCAACACTGCTAAAGCCAAGAACAACACCAACATGGGTTCCAACAACATCCCTAGTTGCCCCTTGAAAAGTCTAAAGCAGGACTTAACAGGACTACTTGAGGCACTCTTCAATTGCAGCCTTGAAACAGGCTATGCTCCAGCTGAATGGAGGACCACAAGAGTCATTTCTATCCATAAGGGTGGACCATCAACCAACCCAGGGAATTACAGACTCATCAGTCTAACAAGCCTAATATGCAAAGCCATGGAATGAATTATTATGGAAAAGTTAAACAAGAGCATTGGCAACCTACAGACACTGGACCCATCTCAGTTTGACTTTGTTAAAGGAAGGTCATGCCTACTTAATATGGCACACTTCTTTGATGGGGTCATCAAGGAAATGGACAAGGGTAAAACTGTGCATAGTACATATTTTGACCTGGCTAAGGCATTTGATAGAATAGCCCACTCAGTCACCATTGGCAAGCTCTCTGAGCTAGGTGTAAACCCTTACATAACTTGCTGAATTGCCAGCTGGCTCATAGACAGGGCCCAAGAAGTCAAGATTGGTTAGACCAACTCCACCAAGAGACTGGTCACCAGTAGAGTACTCCAGGGCTCCATGCTGGGCCCACTCCTGTTTAGTATGTTAAAGGCCTCTGGCTCACCAAGTTCACAGATGACTGTAAACTGGGAGGTACTATTGATTGCCCTCAAGACACAAACACGTGCCAAAGTCATGGGCTAAAACTCAATGACAAAAATACAATATAGTTTTGGGAAACTGTCAAAGCAAGTTCATTACTCTGTTGATAAAATGTCCCTAAGAGTTAACTCACTAGTAAGGGATCTGGATACATATGTAGAAACCACTCTGGCCTATCACCAACATGTAGTTAAGATAATAAGAAAATTACTTTATGCTGCCCAGCTTATAGGTAAGGGTATGGCATCCATGTCCAAGGAATTTGCTGTGCCACTACAATAGGCCTTTATCAGACCTATCATTGAATACAATGCCTCCTTTGGCATGTATCTAACTTGACACTTGCAACAGTTAGAACACCCACAAAGGTTTCTCACCAGGAAATTCAGGGCATGAATACCTGTCCTACAATGATCACTTAAAGGCTGTGTCTCTGTATTCAGTCTCCTACAGGCTGTTGATGGGGATCTTTGCTTGGCTTACAGGGCTTCCTCAGACCCAGCCCTGATGGATATATTGCACAGGTGCAAACCAAACAGAACTAGAAAGACTATATTCAGGGATCTGAACTTTGCTTGTGACATAAACAAAATGTGCTAGAGGGACAGATAAAAGGATCCCAAAGGAACCCCACACTATGGAATAGGCTCCCCATCCATTTAAAACAGAGTTCATCCCTGACCCTATTCAAGCAAAACCTTGACAACTGGATGGGAAATTATAAATCTACCCATGGTCTGGAGCCTGTGTTCCTTATGGACATAGGCCATCAATACAAAAAAGTATTATCCTAACTAACACTCCCTCCTCACACATCCTTAGCTACCTGCCTATTGACATGTTTCCCTTTTGATACTTGGGACCCAAGCGATTTGGGGTGAGAGGCTGAACTTGAGCGGACCATGGTAGTACTTGTTAACCTAGTAATAATCTATGAACCATAAGAATGGATCCTTGTGGAAAATCTTTGGCAATAGGTGCAGATTCTGATTAGGAGGTTCCTATTTTAACTCTGAAATGTCTGTCACTAAAGAAGTTTTAAACCAGGGAGCCGCATCTGGAATAATATCCATTTCAGTTAATTTGTTTTGGAGAACACAGTGGTCATTGAGGTTAAATGTCTTTTTCAGGTTTATAAACAGGGCACCTGTTAGGAGACCACTATCAGAATATAGCAGGATGTCATCAGTTAGGTACCAAAGTACTGTCATAGTACTTTGTCCAGGCCAGAATCCATGTTGTCTGGAGGAGAGCAGATGGTACTACTAGCTACAGAAGCAGAGTTGGTTGTAGGCTAACTTTTCAAGACATTTGCCCAGAACTGGGAGGATTGATATTGGATGAAAGTGACAGGTATCTTTTGGTTTGATTTGCTTTGGAAGGGGTTTAATTAGAGCAGTTTTCCAAATCTGTGGCATGATATTTCATGTGAGACATAGATTATATATGTGAGTGAAAGGAAGAAATAGATGCTTTTTGCAGTGATATATGAACCAGGGGTTTATGTTGCCAGATCCAGGAGGGGTGTCAGTGGAAATACTTCCAAGTAGAACTGAGACTTCTTTGGGATGTATGCATTTGAAGTGGAAGAGGAGGATGAATGGTGGCAGAGTAGGCAATGCATGATTTGTCGAAGGTGTGGTGTGGAATTTATTGATGGGAGACTGCTAAATTCTTTAAGGAAATCTTCTGGAAATAAATGTTGCTGTACCACATTGAATGGAGTTTGTAGACAGGGTATCATGAGGATATTTTCTTCCTGTATATAGGTTAGCCTCTTTCCAAAAGTGTTTTGGGGAATGTAAGATGGTAATTTGTTTCTTTGTTTGGAGATTTCTTTTGTGCCTTTTGATGGACTTCTTGGTTAGGTTATGCAAGACTATAAAGCAGTTGCAGTTGTCAGTTGCGGGGGTCTGTTTCCATTTTTGCCATGCTTCATCCCTTAGAGTTAAAAGATATTTGAGTTTAGTGGATAATTATTCAGCTTTGGTTGGTTTGTAAGGCCTGTGGATAAGTGGGAAGAATTTGTCTTCCAGTTGGAGTAGAAAGTTGGTTAGTCTTACAGCTGCTGCATTGGTGTCATGGAAAGAGAGTATATAGTTTCAGCTGTGGGCTTTGAGAAAGTTTCTGAGTTTGACTGTATTTGTGCAACTCTGGTTTCTGAATGTTTTTAATGTTGCATATATTATAATAATTTACAAACATATTATATGTTATATTATAATAATTTTAAAGAAAGGTTTGGCATCTAGGTCCAAGGAGGTCATAATTCCACTGTTTTCAATGCTGATCATGTCTATGACTGAGTTTAGTCCTCCCTTTGGTATGTACCTAACCAAGCACATCTAAAAACAGGAACATCCACAGAGGTTCCTCACTACAACAATACATGGTGTAAATAACATAATAACATATCCTGTACAGACTGCATCAAAGCCCTATCCCTGTCTGCTGCCTACTACAGGCTGTTGATGGAAGACTTATGCCTGGCATACAAGGCATCTTTGGATCCCACTCTGATTGGCCTCCTTCACATCTGCAAAACAAGCAATGCCAAAATTACCCATTCTAAAGACTTGAGCATTACCTGTGATACAAATTGGATGGACAGGTATGTATCCCAGAGACTACACATTCTCTGGAACAAGCTCCACATCAATGTGAAGCAGAGTTCCTCCCTAACCTAATTCAGCAGGACTTAGACAACTGGATGAGGAACCAGAAATTCACCCCTGGCTTGGTACCCATGTCTCTAATGGACACAGGCAGCTTATAAATGGTTCATCTCCCAGGCTCTGCTTGTAAATGCTTAATTTTCCAAGCCTCTGCCTACACTACCAAGGGTACCCAAACTTGTCAGAAATTTGGGATTAATGGCTAGGCTTAAACACACTTGTGAACCTATGAACCTATGAGACGAGGCTGCTAAGCAGCACTTCCCAAATGAACCTTCACTGAATGCCTTAAACCAGAAACAAAAAACTGTAATTGCTATTATAGCTGCCTCTAGGTGGTATTAGGCTTCACAGAGGTATTATGTGTTTGCGTAAAACAAGCTGAACTGTATTATTGTAACCATTTTTGTGAGAATCAGACATCTGTTATGCACATTGTCAAAAACTAGCTATAAATGATGAATATAGAGACATTTTATGACTTAAATGCCTGACCACTACTGTCATTAATAAAGGGATTCATCTGGCTTTTCAGCTTTACAGTGAAGTTGTGTTAAACAAGTTGGACTACATTACTATGACCATTTTTGTTAACAAAACTATACATTTGAAGTGTACACTATCAATAAAGTTGCTGTAATTAATGGGTATCAAGGAGATCTGTGTATAAAACAGTAACATCTGCTATAGCTTGATCACATTAAACAGTCACTGATCTGACTTGGCGGTGTCATTGTGTATGTGTATGTGTTGGATGTTGGACATGTGTGAAAAAACTATAACTGTGCCTTTGTATTTTGTGGACATTTTATGTCATATCTTAACTGTCAAAGTAGTGGGTTATATTTTGCTTGGGTCACCAGCATCCCAGTTTGCACAGGTGTAGGCATAACATGAGATGTCTCCCCTATTGTTCAAATAATTGTATCTACCCTGTCATGTGTTACACAAGGAGAAGCCAGGGATCTGCACACCAAATTCAAAAATCCGTAAAAATGTCCAAACCAAGTAAGTAAACTTGTACTCAACGTTTATTTAGGCCACAAAGTCTCTGTTTAGCTTTTCGTCGGTGAATCCTCACCAACTTCCTCAGAACAGGAAATAAACACATTCAACACATCCTGTTTAAATACTACAATATAGCTCCCTACTTTTGCCACACTGCCACCTGTGGTTGGAATACAAAATTTCAATATATTAAAAAGAACATACGAAAGGCATGAGACTATTTAAAAACATATGTAAATATAAAACACTCCCTTAACAATATAGGATTAAAAAACAATAAGTCAATAGCCAACAGGCTTGACTTAGAAAAAAGAAACCAGAAATATGTATTAAAATAAAATAAAATAAATAATTCACTTCATGGTTAATACATTGGACCCATAATGAAGCAATGCATGTGCAAAAAAAAAAAATTAAAAAAAAAGGCTACTGAAAAACATGTATAATAATTTTGCACATTAACGTATGAAATAGCAAAACTACCTTATCAAACTTTTCAATTTCAAAACACAGGGAATTGACAACATGTTGTTCAAGTCTGGAAAATGGTATGCTTCCAACCTCAATTGCCAAAGCAATTCTCTGAGTTCCAACAAATAAGAAACAGGGCCCCCCCTGTTATCATGCACAATCTGATCAATCACTGTGAGGCTAAGCCCATGCCCCGGGCACTCGCTAATGTGTTTAGCAAGTGCATTAGCCATTTTTTCTTTCTTAATGGCATGTAGATGTTCATAAAGGTGCTCATGCAGTTTCCGGTCAGTTTTCCCTATATAGAAAGCCAGACATGAAGAACACTGGGCCAGGTAAACCACATGTGTGCTGGCACAGTTGAAACTCCCTTGGATTTTGTACTTTCTCTCTCTGATTGCAAAATAAGTTCCCGCTTTCACGTACTGGCAGTATCTGCACATGTTGCATTTGAACATGCCCGAACGTGCCTGAGTAGGTCTAGGTTTCCTATCAAGGATGTTTTTTAAGTTGGAACCTCTCTTGTAAATGACTTGAGGATTTAACCCTAAAGATGAAGGACCTTGATTGTCTGGTGTAAGTAAACACCAATTCTTCATAATAATAGAAGCAATAGCCCCCGCATCCAAACTGTAAGTAGTGATGAAGCTGCAGGCATAAGTAGATCTAGTCCGGGTATTGTCGACCAACACACCTTGATCTGCAATAGACTGGCCAAAAATGGTAATTTGTTTCATTGTTTGTCACCCCATTCTCCCTCTTGTGACTTACCTCATTACAGAGGTCTGAAATCAGATGGCCGGGGTAACCCCTATTCAAAAAGAGGTCTCTGATAAACTCACATTCCTTTAAGAAATCACTGTCCCGTGTCACCATCCTGGCCGCCCAGACCAGTTGGCCCTTGACTATCGACCTCTTCTGATGAAAGGGGTGGTTGCTTTCAAAGTGCAAATATGAGTTTGAAAAAGTAGGTTTGCGATGGATGTTGGCCATATAGCAACCCCTGTAGTTATCCTTAGACAGATCAATGTCCAAATAAGCAATTTTCTCCATGAAAAAGTTAGAGGTGAATCTAAGGAATTCAGTAGATGTATTAAAGCATTCCAGGATGGAGTCTGCTACTTCCCTCCCCTCTTGGAGAATGATGAAAATATTGTCCAAAAATCGGGTATACAATAGGACTTTCTCTTTAAATAATGGGTTAGGAAAGACAAACTCTTTCTCCCAGAATGCCATCACCAAATTTGCTACACTGGCCCCACAAGGGGACCCCATGGGCACCCCTATCCTTTGATGGAACCATCGGTTGTTGAAGGAGAAATAATTGCATGTAAGAACTATGTCTAAGAGTTCTCTGACCATCAAAATTTCTTTGGCAGGAGCTTGTTTCGAAATCAAAATCGCTTGAATCCATTCCAATGCTACTGAGTGGGGGATAGAAGAGTACAAGTCGATCACATCAATGGTGAGGAAGTGATTCTCGGTTTTGAATGGAATCCGGTTCACTTTGCCTATAGGTGTCACTAAAGCAGTGAACCAAACCTCCCTTCCCTCAAGATGGGTGAGTTGATAACAGTCTCTATCTGTCATCTTTCCCTGCCTGTGTTTTCCAGTGCCATAGCTACTAATCAGTCTTAAAATGTGTGGGCCATAGTCAGGGCTTTATCCATCTACACCATAAAAATGGGTTTACAGTTTGAGAAGCTTCAGCAGGAGGCCACTCATACCATACATATATACATATATGCATACATACATACATACATACCTACATATCATATCAGGGCTGCTTGGAATTTATGTCTCCTGGTGACTTTACTGCTCTTTGTTTATGGTGGCCTGATGCACAGCTGTCAGTTAGTATACATAGCAAGTGCACATGTGATGTTCATAATAAGTCCACCCAACACACTTAATCGTAAGTATGAATTTTAGGACTGTCTGGTATTCCTTAATTCATGGCTTTATATACCTAAAACAGCAACAAAGATAACAAAACGCACTGCCCATATTCGTAGACCAATAAGTCACTTTCTGACAGCTTTTGCTGCAGACCCTCACCCTTGTAGAATAGTACTGAATCCCTCAAGTTATAATGCTGGTCTTTTCCTTTGATGGAGTCTAAAATGGAAAAGACCACCAACTAATTACCTCCCTGACCCTGGGAAGAGGCCTTATCAAACAAGCAGGTAGGTTAGATTCTTCCATAGAGATTATAGGTTTCCTGTAGCCCACAACAAAAAAATAAGACAAATGCTTGCCCTGAGTGTACTAAAAATGCCAGTGGTGTGTTGCATGAGATTGCAGTACAGCAGGAACTGTTTTTTGACATTTATCCATTGTAGTGTGATTGCAGAGTTGATATACATAAGTAGCAGGGGGATTTCCCCCTGCACAGAATTTTTTTTAATATTTTTTGGATTTCCTTTTGTGGTCATTGTTTTCATGTGGGGTGTTTTGGTTGATTGGCATTTTGAATGTATTCCAGCTAAGGTACAGAATGTTCACAAAACTAATAGCACTTGAGTGTTACTAGTAATCTGCTAATTTTTTTATGTTGCAATGTTCCTCTGCAGCATTGTATGTGACATTTCCTAACAGGTAACCAGTACAAACAGTTGCAGTAATAAATATATATTTTATTTTATTTATCTATAAGAATTTAATGCTACTATTAATCATTTACAATAAAATAATAAAAATATTTCTTAGTTCATTTGGAGCTACCATGAAGGAATCTGTGTTTGCTTGCTGACTGTTGCATCTGTTTGCCTTGCATTTTTATTCCAACAATGTAGAAAAATATATTACTCTGAAGTGAGTTGCATATCGTAAGGCCATTGATAGTGAAAGCAGTGCTGCAGTAATGAAGCTTCCTCTTGGATGGTAAGGGAAAAGTGAAAAGTGAGAGAAGAGCAGACAGCCCAAGGAAGATTCCTTAAAAGAATTGAGCCTGCCTAAGTAGTGCAGTGTCTTAGGTTCATCAACCCAAAATTAGGAGACAAAATGAACAATAAAAATGTTTCAAACACAGGTAACAGTCTAGACTTTGATGGGAATATGTTCTGGTGCTACCTCTATGGAGAATGCATGAGTGTGGGAGGTTGGCATAATGGTTGAGGTATTTATCTTGCAGACACAAGGTGTGAGGTTTGATTCACACATGGAATAGTTGGCTAGGCTTGAAATGGCCCACAAAGGCAGTTAGCCTAGTACTATTCAATGAACCTATGATAAATCATTGAAGGACATAGTATATGGAGTGAAAATATCATTAAGCCAAAATACATTTTTGCTCCAGCAGTCAGCATGTCTGGAGCAAAATAAAAAAGTACACAGAAAAGCGTGCAGTCTAAGCTGCAGTGTATCAGCATGTAGGAAGGGCAGGCAGTAGGATCAAGCCTCAGATATGGGTACTTAAAGTGAGTGGGCTAGGGGAGGTTATCCTCTAGAAAGAGCAGTCACGTTTATGTCCAGCCTGGCAGATGAGCAGCATTGCCTTGATGTTACTAAAGCTGATATTACTTGTTGTATGAGGAACCAGGGCTGACTTCGTTTGTTGAATACTGACATTGGCTGTTGATCATAGTCATTAACATAAAGGAAGAGATGAAAACAGGGATATCAAGCATGAGCAAGTTAAAGATGGAAAGGAACAGAGGTTCTAGTGCTGAGCCCTGAGAGACACCACTAGGTGGAGAGGAGGTGGAGGATGCTGGTGAGATAAAGTCTTGCAGTGGTTGGCATGCAGTGGGCACTGTGGCATATCTTCCATGCTCTGCTTGCAACTGAGGTAGTACCCTGTCACCCTTGTGAGTCCCCAGTCTCCAACACAAATAGCAATGTTACTGGACCCAAGAAAGCACACCCAGCCCTTCCCCACTACCTAGGTATGAGCCAGCTAATGTAAACCATTCAAGTGAAGCCCCCTTGCCCAGCTTCTGCAGCACCAAAGCCATTAATTGAACTTTGGTTGTCTTACTCACAGTCAAGGATTTCTCTATTTCAGGCACAGAGCCAGATACACGTGTTTAAATTTTCCAGCCTTTTTACTAGTATGGAAACATCCAGACTGGTAGTTTCCAGAGTTTTTGTAGTTGACAAGTCTTTATGACAAGTTCTCATGTTTTCTAAGGTGAGATGTGGGGTGATCCCTGATCATTTCACTACAAGTCCATAACCTGCACAACATTAACATTACAGTCATGATTTTTTAATGTCATCCAGGAGGCTGACCTGCAGTGCTGTCATTACAGTTCTGTCTGAAAAGACACTCCTCAAGAATAGTATGAAACAGTGTTTTCAGCAGAATTTGAAAAATGTAACCACTTTAGTTTATGAAGTACAGATATTAAAAATATGAGACAAAGGTGCCTACTGAGCCTGGTGACCTGCAGTATTAGCATTCCTTCAAAGCAGCCTGATAAACCAATAATAGTAATTTTACTAATATTTCATATGCATGCTGTGTATTTTTAAGACAGTAAGATTTCACACCAAGATTATATGCCTACTTTTTACTACATTAAAATGTTTTGTAACATATACTTTTTTTTACGTTTTGTACCCCAAACTTACAGTAAAGCTGTTTATTTACAGCCACTTGTGAATGTGATAATTGGCAGATGTAAAACTGGATCAATTTTTATCACCAAAGAAGGTTTCATGCTTGCTGTGCAAAAGATTGTCTAAGATTTTCAGCACTTGCATTCTTGACTTAGGTAAAAATACTATTAGCATGTTCAAAAACAGCACACCTATGAATGTGCATGTAAATCTGAAAATCCAGCATTGCAAGTCATGCAGTTATTCTGATGCCAAACATGCATTAGGCAGAGTTTTTACAAAGGTCCAAATGAACATAATTGCTGTCATTCCGCAGTCTTCTTGCTTGTGTTCACCACTTAAACACTGCAATATGATGTCCTGTATCCCATTGTAATCACAGTTCTGTGCTCCAGTGGTGTGCATCACACAAGTGAGTGTGCACTCCCATTCACGCACACCCATACACACGCATGCACGCACACACACACGCACACATGTACACAGACGCACACACACACACGCACACACCCGTACACACACACACACACACACACACACACACACACACACACACACACACACACACACACACACACACACACACACACACACACACACTTACTCTCCCTCCTCCATCTCTCTGTCTGCTAAGACTTGTACTGAAAGTTAAAATTACAGTATTTTACATACAGTATGGTTTCAGTCTCAGCTTAAGACATGAATTTACAGGCTTGTCTTTCAAATTCAGATTTGGTACCAAATGCACCACCCCGACATCTTGATATGTAGGTTCCATTATGAACTGAGCATCACCCAATATGTAATATATATATATATATATATATATATATATATATATATATACGGATGGGTCCCTTCTATATCCCGAAAGCCTTGAATCATGAAGATGACAATCCAGAGATGAGAATGGCGAAACAGGAAACACTGAACCACTGAAATTTAACCAGGGCAACTATTATGCCCTTTCTCCACTCTAGTGCAGTCCCAGAGATGGTATATATAGTTAAGAGGGGGTGTTGGGGGTGTGGCCTCCCCACCTAGGTGGTTTTTAGATGGTGCGGTGAGTGTTCATGTTGTTTTGGGCGAGTGTTTACTTGCCCTGGTTAAACTTTGATGGTTCGGTGTTTCCTGTTTTTGCGATTCTCATCTCGGGATTGTCACCTTCATGATTTTTGGGAGTTCGGGATATAGAAGGTAAAAAAAAATATATATATATACATATATATATATATATATATATATATATATATATATATATATATATATATATATATATATATATATATATATATATATATATATATATATATATATCAGAGACCAAAGTGAAGTTTGGAATAAAAGTGCAGCTTAGCTTTCCTTCATCTTCACTGTTTTGCTGTGTGACCTTTCCATCACTCACTTTTTCCTTTACATGTTTGTGGGGGAGATACAGCCTATCTATACAGACAATGGTCATAAACTATGGAACCAGTACAAAATAATATATTGCTCTATTACAAGTTTAACACTTACAGTCACACCTATGCAGCATGCACATTCCTGAGCACATTGGAGGATCACCTGTTCTACCCTTCATGTCATGGGACATAAGAGAAAAACAGAACACCTGGCCTAAATCCATGCAACACATGGGTGATTTACAAGCTCAGCAGAGAAAGGCATCATAGCCATGAACTGAACTGGAAGACCATATGCTATCAGTAGCAAGGTAAGCCAATTAAATGCTGCAAACTCTATACAGTGAATACAAGGCAATGCTTTACAGGAACCAGAAACCAACATACTAACCCTCAGCTAGGATAAAAAAGGAAAAAGTGAACAGGTTTATATGTTAAAAATCACATTCATACAAAGTAAATAATATTAAAATAAAGCAGCTTTGGGCAGTCTACTAGCCAGAATTAGCTGACGTACAGCAAACCAGTTTAGTAATGGGAATTTCTTGCATCTCTTTTTTTGTATCAGAAAATATACAGCTGGTTAGTTCTGTTGACAAAATGACAATACAGTTTAGCTCACATTATTCATTAATCTCTCTGTTTCTGACTGCAACCAGGAATTGTCCTTAACATTACAGCTACTTATGACTGACTGGCATCTCGTGCAGGATTACTTAGCCACTTTACAGACAGTACTTGTTGGGATAAGCTGTGGTTCTCATCCCTTCTTGAATGGGAAAAGTGGACTGGAAAATGAATGAATGATTAAATTAATACCTACTTCACAGAGACATTGCTGCCATGCTATTGGATTGTAAAAACTTAACTGGTAGTGACCTTCCAGTTGTCTGGCATTCCCTCCTAACTGTCAATATCTTTTACTACTTCTAACTTTTAAGTGTGTCAAACTTTGTGGCTTTATGTTTTGTCTAAGCTTCACATGAAGTATGCATAGTTATTTTAAAAACCCATACTGCATGAAGTTCTAAACAATATCTTTAAAATACAAAATGTAAATAAAAGCAGGTAGGACTATGCTTGTAGGAATGCAAAGAATCTTGGCAAAGACATACATTAGTTACTAGGTTAGAGCAAAGCACATAACATGGGAAATCTGTGGAATTTGATATTGGTGGTATCTCTAAAACTTGATGAATGACATTCGGCTACAAGACACAAAGCACAGGGCCTATGAAATGTTTAAAATATTTAAAAAGAAGGAAACATGGCATTTAACAGTTGAAAGAGAGGTTTGTTTAAAACAAAACATTTTCTTTATTTTTCAGAGGAGACTTGAAAAGTGATCAGTTCAACTGGGCAGCACTGGGGAAAAGTAAACATTGTTCCTTCTTATGAGCTCACCTTTGGTTAGCCTGCAAATGTGACAAGCAGTGGTTGTAAGACAGACAAAGGTAACCAATTGCCTATTATTTAGACTTTACACCTGACCTGCTGACCTTGTCAACCAGGATTTCTTCTATGTCCCTTATGGAAAATAATCATCTTGTAAACCTCTTATTTTCTTTCTGGCAGTTGAAAGGAAGTTACCCTCGGACTGCTCAGCAGGTCACAATTACTCTCTCCCCTAAATGGCAATTGGTCTAACAGTGTAATTTGGGGAAACACATTTTTACCAGCTCCTCTTTGAAGTTTTAGTCTTCAGTTTCACAATAAGTAGATACTAGCAGACAAATTAAGGAAACAGACTTTTACTTAAAGGATTTAGATCTTAGACTGTAATGCTACAGTATGCAAGCTTCTCCAGCATTATAAACAAGCATTAACATTGTTTTTTAAATACTGTTTAATTTATTTATTGTGCCAATTCATTACTTTACTAGGAGTGTTGATCAGCCATTCTGACTGCTGGGTAATATATGAAATCCTTACCACTGTGCTACTGCTCACTGATGTGATTTTTGGAAAGGGCAGTTTCCACAAACTTCAGTATTATTTTCCTAAACGATAATACTCGGAAAGTCACTCTACAGTTTTAATGGTTTTCCTAACTTCAGTCAACAGGGTAAGTTAAGTACCAGCAATAAAGAAGGAAAAAAAAAAACATGACAGCATACCCAGCTCATGGCAGACAATGGTCATTTTTTTTTTGTTAAATTCTTCTCTAAGTAGTTGAAAGGAGCCACAACACCATTCAAAACTAAATGCTAATTGAAGTAAAGCAGTCTTTTCCTGTTTCATCTGTATGCGTTGTGGTAGAGTTTCCTTTTCCTTCAGACATTGACAACTTCTTTTCATTCTGCTTGACATTCTGACTCTGGATTAGTTACAGGAATCCTTAATTTAGCCCTGCTGCAGATTTTGTACACATCACTGGTAAACTGACCTGGAAATTTAATGGTGTTTTGTCATTGCTAAATAGACCTTATATCATAGTCTGTTGTAGTCTGTAAGTACTGGCTGATGTATATATTTTTGTGTTGTGCTGGGGCCAAGTTTTTTAGTTTTGACTAAATAGACTTTTTACCGGAGAGAGAAGAGAAATACAGTCTGCCTCACTGGAACTAATCTACACTAATCCCCACCTAGTATGGAATAGTGTAGAACATGGGACATGGGAGTGCACATACAGACATGTATACACAAAACTATTTCTAATATGTAAGCTACATATTTATTACAATCATATAAGTAAAAAATAATATTAGTTTTCAAACTTAAGACCAGGCAAGACCTCTATAGAACATCATCGCTGTCCACTGCCACTGGATCAATAAAAGCCTCTGAACTAATAGGTGTTGAGTTTTCCCATTAGAGCTTTATTCTTTGATATTTACCCCCATGCTGTGGGTTTCCTACCCAAAAGTAATAGGCTGTAAAGGAAAAACAGAACAACTGTCAGTCCAGTGACTCTTGTTGCTCCAGTGGCAGTCACATTGGCATGGTATACCGGAGGTCTTGGGTTTGAGTCCCAAATGAAATGAATCCCTTTCATTTCATTTGCTTTAGTAGTTTTGTGTCCTTGTTTTTGGGTTTTTATGTGTTTGTATGTGTTTTGGGTTTGACTTATTATAATTAGCTTTTTTTTTTTTTCACAAAGCCAAATCATCTCCTACAACCTGCTAAGTAAAGTAACAAAAAACAAGGTTGTGTATTCGCCTGCTTAGTTAATATTAATATCTTTGTGTTTATTTATTTTTGTGGTGCGAAGTTGCTTTTGATTGTGTTTTCATATTTTTTTGGTTTCTTTTTTTTTGATGTTGAAAAATTGATTAAGTTAAAAAAAAAGAACAACATAACTCTGATTATAAATTATGTTAATTAACCAAAACAGACTCTTGCACCAAAGTCCTCTGCTCGTATGAGAAAGACAAATAGCCAAAAACATCAAAAAGCAGAGTACCATACAATCGAAACATGACCAAAAGCAAAAATTTTATGATAATGGCGCATCAATAATTAGCCCTTCCACAGATAAACAACACCATTATCACAGCCTTACATTGATAACATGGGAAGGTACCTTTACTATTAATCTTAATATTTCTCTTATTACAGGGTTCCTTACATAATATATCCTTTAGATTCTTATTCCTCCTAAAAATAAATTTCGGAGCATGTTATCAATGTAAGGCTTGTCACTTCATATTGCAATCTCAAATATTTGTACATCCCAGGACAAATAAACAATATGTTTTTGAAGGATATGCTGATTGTAAAACTAAGAATTTGGTATATATAGCTATATGTCAAGGATGTGAAACTTACTATGTGGGGAAAACCAATAATATGTTTAAGACCAGAATTTACAAACATTTATCAGATATTAGACTTGGTAATGAGCGTAATGCTTTGGCATTACATGTGAAGGATAACCCTATGCATTCATTTCTATTTATGGTGATACAGGTTGTGATTCCAAACACCAGGGGGGGGCAATTTGGTAAATGAAACTGAATGCGCTGAAACCAGGTGGATAGTGCGATTAGGAGCAGATAGGTCTCCTGGTATTAATGGGTATATACCTTTAAAACCCATCCTAAAGAAAAGGAGGGCTTTTATTGAAATGTGATAGGCTGATATTTATTTTAAATATGTGAGGTTTTATACTGTGTGTTATCTGATGAAGGGCATATGGCCTGAAAGCGCTCATCTGTGGAAATGAAGTTTTATGGTACTTTTATCAACGTGGTTGTCCTCTGTTTGCTTGTTTTTGGATATTCGTGGATCTGCTACGTACAGAGGACTTTGGTGCAAGAGACTGTTTTTTCTTAGCTTTGTGTATACTGGTATCTTTCTCTTAGCACACATGTCAGAGTTTAATGAAGGAAGTTTGGAATTGGCTTACAATCCTAGAGGAACATTGGACAGATTGACCAATGAAGCAGATGGTAGGAACTTGCTTCATAAAGTTAACCCTCTACTTCATTTAGACCTACAACGCTTGACTAATATGGAATCTGATGCAGAAGTGAATAATGAAGGTGAGCCTGAATTCCAAGAATTGGCCCTGAAGCTGTATAAAGATGTTATGAGACTGAAGCGGCTTCAGTGGCAAAGATTTCATCTAGAGGCATGCCTGAAATATAATGTAATCCCTAGGGGCAAGCGAGTTTTATGCATGCCGACACAGGGTGAACTGTATCCTGACCTTTTAGCCAAATGGCAGGAAATTAACCTGCAAACCAGTTTATCCTGCATACGTTTGTTGCTAGAACACTTCAGCCCTATTGAACAACAACTTGTTAGAGACATTCAAGAGTTACAAAACGATATGGAGAATCACTTTTCGGAGGAGCACCAGGTAGAGAGATTAAATAATATTTTTTACTCAGCGTCAGTGTATGACAGCAAATTACAACAAATTAAGACCAAAAAATTAGAGCGAGATCTCAAGGATTTCTCCCTGAATAATATATTCAGTTGGCCTAGGGGTAGAGCGGACACTATTGAGAGGCATATGGGCGCCACCAATAGGGAGCCAGCCCCAAACCAACAAATGGAGGAGAGATTAGCATGTACAGAGAACACCACCAATAGTAAACAGAGTACGTGCCCTCCACTTCCTGGTTCTACGGTCAATCCCTTGCATACAACAACTACAGTGTGTATGCCTTGCAACACGGAGGAAATACGACAAGGACATTCTGTTAACAATGATTCTAGCAATGTTGGACTAATGCAGGGAGCTAGACCAAAGAATGTTTCCAACGTTTACAGCAGAACTTTTCCAATGCTGCCAGCACCAGTGTGCAAGAAGAACGTGTGCAGATGGAGTGCGTCGCAGACAAACGAACACAAGAGACGAAAGGTGTCGGAATGACTAGGGGGATCAGTGACAATGGTGATATTGTTGTTAATATTTCAGATATTATTCTGGATGATATAACATTGGAAGTACTCAATAAGGGAGTGACGTTTATACCGGAGGCTCTAGCAGAGCACAGCCAGGTGATTTTAGATATATTAAGTTTCGCAAGAAATGTGATGTTACAACAGATGTATCAGGACACTATAAATGTTATTAGTAATACAAATGAAAATGTAAGCAATGTTTTAAAACTTAAACATCCTAGCACTTTCATGCCAATTTTAATCCAGCATTAAATGTTTTCATTAGAATGTGTGAACAAGAATTTGAAGAATATTTTAATAGTTTTAGGAAGAAAAAGTTTCATAACTTAACCTTTGAACAGAAAGAAGCATTACAAGAATTAACACAAAATGAAAACATCATTGTGAAACAAGCAGATAAAGGGGGGCAATTGTTATAATGAACAAATCAATGTATTGCTCCAAATTAAATGTGATGCTTAGTGACGTGCATACTTTTATTAGGATGAATCCCATCATGGTTAATAACCACATAGGTAAAGTACACAATTCTATTAGGAACATGCATTCAGCAGGTTTTATTAATGAGGACCTAAGAGATTTTTTATTTATACAAAATCCTGTTACACAGATGTTTAAAGCCCTCCCTAAGATTCATAAGGATGCTAAAGACCCACCCCTGAGACCTATTGTGTCAGGTAGGGGTTGGGTCACAGAGCACATATCCATCTGGTTGGAGACCAGACTGAGACCTATAGTGGAGGATGTTCCAAGGATTTTAAGGGACACAGCACATTGTTTGGGTTCTGTTTCAGAATATTTATTAACAAGTAATGAGACAAGGTCAATGTTTGTGACATTGGATGTTAATAATTTATTTACGGTTATTGACAATGTTTATGGAGTTCAAGCAATAGAACAATTATTATGCTGTAAAACACAGTTTAATGATGATGAGGTTCAATGTGTGTATAAATTATTGCAAGTAGTTTTGGAAAACAACGTATTTGCTTGTCAGGGCATGTATTATAGACAGAAACAGGGTGTTGCCATGGGTACACCCTGTACCAATTTGTATGCCAACTTGGTATTGGCGCACTGGGAAGATCAGGTTATATTTAATTCTACACATGCATGGGCACAATATTTGCGCTTTTATGTACGTTTCGTAGATGTCGTTTTTTCATATGGGATGGAGATGTACAACAGTTAGAAATGTTTGTTCTATATTTAGAAGATAGTTCTGCATTCTTTAGATTTACCATTCATTATTCCACCAGCAATATAGATTTTTTAGATGTTAGAATAGAAAGGGATGTGATGGAGAAAGTTACCACGTCACTGTTCAAGAAAGAATGTTGGCATAACAATTTACTTCATTATAGTAGTATGCATCCAAGACACACTTTTGACAACATAGTTAAAGGTCAAGTGTGTAGGATCTCCAGGATATGCAGTGATGATAAATTTAATGAGGAAGTGGAATGCTTCCAACAGAATCTAATAGGTAGAGGGTATAAATCTGATAGGACTAGCTCCCTAATAGATTACAGTAAAATGAAGAGGAAGAATACGTCTAAACCATGGATGAATAGAAGGATGCATGTAGGGGTAAAGAAAAATATAAATAAAACATTTACCAAGGGAAATGATAGTGAGGGCATTAAAATGGTCCTCACTTATAGCAGCGACGTGGGTAACATTTGTGATATTATTAAACGACACTGGCAAATATTGTACACTGACCCAGAGCTTAAGACACAAATAGGGAATGCTCCGAAATTTATTTTTAGGAGGAATAAGAATCTAGAGGATATATTATGTAAGGAACCCTGTAATAAGAGAAATATTAAGATTAATAGTAAAGGTACCTTCCCATGTTTTCAATGTAAGGCTTGTCACTTCATATTGCAATCTCAAATATTTGTACATCCCAGGACAAATAAACAATATGTTTTTGAAGGATATGCTGATTGTAAAACTAAGAATTTGGTATATACAGCTATATGTCAAGGATGTGAAAGTTACTATGTGGGGAAAACCAATAATATGTTTAAGACCAGAATTTAGAAACATTTATCAGATATTAGACTTGGTAATGAGCGTAATGCTTTGGCATTACATGTGAAGGATAACCCTATGCATTCATTTCTATTTATGGTGATACAGGTTATGATTCCAAACACCAGGGGGGGCAATTTGGTAAATGAAACTGAATGTGCTGAAACCAGGTGGATAGTGCGATTAGGAGCAGATAGGTCTCCTGGTATTAATGGGTATATACCTTTAAAACCCATCCTAAAGAAAAGGAGGGCTTTTTATTGAAATGTGATAGGCTATTTATTTTAAATATGTGAGGTTTTATACTGTGTATTATCTGATGAAGGGCATATGGCCTGAAAGCGTTCATCTGTGGAAATAAAGTTTTATAGTACTTTTATCGATGTGGTTGTCCTCTGTTTGCTTGTTTTTGGATATGTTAGCATGGTGACACAAACTTCCTTGGAAAACTCTGGCTGAAAGTGAATCACCTTTAACTCAAGCTTACCAAAGGTATATCCAAATTAAAAGAGTAAAATGGTTAAGTGCCTCCTATTAATTTTTTACTAAAACCAAAGTATTGGCAGACATGTGAGACCAGATCCTATTAGTTTTCCTAACTTCTATTTTAAAATATGCTAACTAAGCAGGGGCCACTCAACAAAACTTGTTAGGCATGCAGAATATGGGCCAATGGATCTATCAAATGCCTAGATAAATTTGTGAATACTCATACAGTCACCTATTTGCCATTTGAAGGAATATAACGTATTGCACTGCTTAATTTGCAATGGATGTCTATTCCAGAGGTAGGGAAGGCATTGTGTAGTGAATCTATCTCTCTGTCATATTGTATTTATTTGCTAATATATGTTTCATTCGCTGGTCCTATTATTAGTGGGGTTGTTTGATATGTTTTTAAAGACACTGGATTACTGTGTCCCTAATGGCAGTTAAGGCAAGATAAAGATCACCCTTCAGGAGTCTATAAGACAGTGGATACAGGTGCAGTGCTTCTAATGTTTTCTGGTAGCTTAAGGTTCTTAAGCCAGTGGTCTTTTTAGTTGAAAGCTCTGGAGTAAATCAGGTTGTTTGCTATGTCCAGTGAGGTACATCCTAAATGGTGCATTATATTCTGAGATTGATCTAATTAATGCAAAACATAAGGGGCAACAGCTTCTTTAGATATGGATGATCTTCCTTTTGTGATCTGCTGGGATAAGTAGAATGACTTGCTGATCATTATAGCAACATGAAGATCACAGGAGAGGGAATTGTGAACACGTGGATTGACTACATTCTCATTTTGAAGTGAGACGTTGCCTGTGATATATAAGCTGGGGTAGGGGTTGTCTACAAAGTACAACAATGTTGCATTTTTTTGCATTATTTTTATTCCACTATTTGTAGATAAGTTTTTATGGTTAAATATGGTATTAACACCTCAGTTTGCAAATCTTTCACTCCCAACTATTATATTCCAATTTTGCTTAAATGGCTGTATCCACCATATGCACTTTGAGGTATGAAGTATACCAAGTAATTGGCTGCACTTAAAAAGCTTCACTAGCTTTCCTTAAAAAAGGAGCACACTACAGTGCCTTACTGCTGTTATAAAACCTTTTTTAAAATCTACATATACAAAATGCAATTAATGAAAACAAGACAAACAAGAGTTTAAAAGATAAAAATGTATCCTTAAATGAATTATGCTTTGACCTGAAATCTGCAGCTAACCTTGGTTCTATTCCAGTATTGGCTGGCAGGGTTAAGGTAAAAAGCATAATAAAAAAGAAAACAATGTATTTTAGTACAGAAATAACTTAGTGCCTTGTAGTTTTGATTAGTACTAGTGCTATTACTTAACAGAGTTTGTTCACAACTTTATAAACCTCAAGGCTGACTTTTTAAATTAGGAGATAGTTATGTTTGGGAATGATAGCTTTTGCCCCAAAACACTGTATGCAGTTCAGATATACATGCTTTTCCAAATGTATAGAATATCGTTAAGTGGCTTTGTTATGCTTCTCTGTATGTAGTAATGTGCTTACATTTGTTCTGATTATCAGGTATTACAGTCCATATTCATCCCCCATCCCACATGCTCCACATTCAAAATACAGAATATTTATTCTGTGGAAATTCTTAACATTCTACCATTTCAGCTGACAGAGTTTTTGTTTACCAGTATACTCTACAAAGAAAAAAAATGATGTTCTTAGCTCCAGTCTAAATAATGTAACAAGCCTAGCAGAAGAATTTGCATGACAAACATAAAAAAACAATTAAAATAGACAGTATAAGAGCAATTATGTTTTTTCTGATTTGTTTATGTGCTTATAGAAAATGTAATAACCAAGACAACGATATGTAGTCGATGCAGTTCTTCTATAATGTAAACCTTTTTTCTCTTTAGGCCCCATTTAAGGGGATTATATTACAGAGAGCTCCCTCTCTAATGAGGATGGACACATTTTCAGATAACAATAATGAAGATCATTCTAGTTAGAAGATGTTTGGTATGGTTTTTGAGTCATACTATTAAAATGGGTATCGGTGGGCAATCATTTTTCCTATTTATGAGAAATATTTGACATATGTTCCAGAATATATCTATATATATATATATATATATATATATATATATATATATATATATATAGTTTCATAAAAAAAGCAGTTTTATTCCTAAACACAATGCCACAATAGAAACTTTTGAGAGAATGTGTGAAAAGGACACTTATAAACTATATGATAACAGAGTGGTTGGGAAAAAGTTTGTTAACTTGGATAGAGAAGAGAGTGAAGCACTAAGTAATTTACAGCATGATATGCAATTAATAATTAGGCCTGCTGACAAAGGAGGGCCAGTGGTTGTTATGGACAGAAGTTATTATAAACAAACAATGGAAGCTATGTTAATGATGTGAATGTATATAAAAAGATAGATGTGGGACAATTAGATAAATGTATTAAGAACATCAATGACACTATTTATGACTGCACAATGTCGCACTATCTCACAAGAGGTATTTGAATATTTTTTAGTCAAAGAACCTCTTATACCCATTATCCAGAACTCCAGAAATACATAAGCACCCCACACTACCGCCCATGCGACCTATAGTCGCAGGGAGGGGATGGTGCACTGAACCTCTTTCATTATTTGTGGAAAAACATCTTAAACCTGTGTTAACTAGAAATAGGTATGTGTTACATGCTACAAAACAGTTTTTGGGAGATCTGTACCAATTCCTAAATTCTAGGGAGAGTAAGGATAGGTATTTATTAGTGACACTGGATGTCCAATCCCTATTCACAGTCATACCTAATAAACAAGGAGTAGCTATGCTTAGACAATATTTAATGAATGATGGACAGCTGGAACCCAAGTTTATAGATTTACTATCTCTGTCGGTGGAACTCATATTAGAGAATAATATTTTCTTATTTGAACATACATTATACAGACAATTAGATGGCATAGCTATGGGCACCTCATGTGCCAATAACTACGCCAACACTGTCACGGCTCATGGGAGAAGTATCACCTACTAGGTTTTGAAACTCGAGGAAGCATAGCATTTTATGGTAGGTTTGTAGATGACCTCTTCCTTTTATGGGAGGGGAACACTGCAACAATAAAACAGTTCATTCATAATAATAGGAGCACTAACTTCTTGAGATTTACCATGAATAAGGCTTAAGACACAATAGACTCCCTAGACGTAAGGTTTAATCAGGACCAGGGTGGCAATTTTAACACACAAACATATAGGAAAGAATGTTACAGAAACAGTTACCTTCATATGCATAGTATGCATCCAAGGCATATATTTAAAAATATCATAAAAGGACAGGGGCTGAGAACCTCTAGGTTGACTACAAATGAAAGTAGTCTGGAAGGGGAGTTAGCAGGTCTGAAGAATAAATTTTTGTATAGAGGATATAAGGAAGATGAAGTTAATGATGGGCTGTCTATGGTTCCAAGGCTACGGGAGACTATAGGAAAGCCTTATTTTTCAGAACACAGGAAAATGGCACCACCAGGTCAGGAACAAGCTGCCCCTAGGTAATTGAGAATACCCATTACCTACTCAAGTGATGTGAATCTTATGCAAGAAATTTATAGGAAGAAGTGGGCAGTATTATGCTCTGAAGATGGAATTAGACAGATCGTGGGAGAAACCCCACCTTTGCCTATAAAAATGAAAAATCTTTAAAAAGGTTATTATGTCACCTCAGGAACTCATCAGATAATTCCTATAATAGGAACAAAGGCACCTTTCCCTGTTCCAACTGTAATTTTTGTCAGTATATCGATAGCAGTAGCACTTTTGTTCATCCTGATACAGGGAAGACAACAGAGTTTAGAGTATTTGCTGATTGTAACACTAGCAATCTTGTTTATTTGGCACACTGTATAGTATGTTCTTCATACTATACAGACAAAACCAACTGTATGTTAAAGCAAAGGATGAGAGAACGCATTTATGATATACACAGGGGGACAGATAATAATGCATTGGCTAAACATGTGGCAAAGTATGACAGTACACATACATTTAGATTTATGGCTATAGTAACAGTTAGAAATAATGAAAGGAGAGGGGATGTTACCAATAGGACAGAAGTAGCTGAATTAGAATGGATAATTAGGATGACAGCTACAATGGGGAAGAGGCTCAGTGATAAGGCTTCCATAAAGCCAGTTTTACAGGCAAGGAACTTAGTAAGATGACAATTTGTATCTATGGTTTTAAATTTTAATTGCCTTGTTAATGTGTTTAATTGATTGTTAACTACATAGGAATTTTTATTGGTTGGAATATATTTTAGATACCAAAGTAAAGAGATGTTGTGTTATCGGATGAAGCGGCAAAACGTGTCGCAAAAGCGCTCACCATTAAAAGTTTCTTTTTTCTGGATACTGGCTGTGGTTTGGTTCTATCATATTTTTCAGTACATATATATATATATATATATATATATATATATATATATATATATATATATATATATATATATATATATAGGGTCTATATTATATGAATGAAAGTTCATAAAATTGAACTCTGCAAACAGCAAAAATACCGAACTTTGAAACCTTTACACACCTCGCCAATTATATATACCAACTCTGAGATTGCACTACAGTGAGGAAAGGACAAATTTCCAGATATTCACTGTACTGTGATATCACAAAAAACAGGTCGATGCACGGCATTTTCGCATATACAGCCGTTCGATATTTTGGACTTTCGTTCTTCTAATAGGAACCCTATATATATATATATATATATATATATATATATATATATATATATATATATATATATATATATATATATATATATATATATATATATATATATATATATGCCTATTTTTCTCAATTTAGAGATTTTCTGAAATATCTTACATTAACATCACATTAATCTTAGATGAACCTATGAACATATTATGATTTTTTCTTGATTTAGAAAGACCAGTAGACTCAAATTTAATTTTCAGCTGCCCAGTTTATAGTATACTTGCTTTATACCAAAGGAAAAACAAGTAAAGTGGAAGAAAAAAAATAATGCTTAATTTGTTGGTCTGTAGGCTACATTTGACTCCTAGAGTACATAGCTTCTTTTGGGTATACTGCAGTAAAAAAACTTCAGTACCAGTTTAATTGGAATTGAAGCATTATATTTTAACATTTGAGAAAGATTTAGAATTATGGTCAAAGAAAACCTTTTAAATCCCTCTTCTATGAATTTAGGTGTGCAGTGGGACTGTGAGCTGGCTCTCTTGGTATTTTTATTGTACACTAATGGTTTGTTAAATCAGCTCAATAAAAATAATTTAAATTATTTTCAGACTCCAGGAAAACATTTATGTACTGGCTTGTGCTAATGACTGGGTTGTACTCACCCTTTCCATTACTGTTACACTTACCCAGGATTAAAATCTGCAAAGCATGTTCAGACAGATTACACGTGGTGGCTAATATATAACAACAAATGTTATGGTTTCTTGGAAAAAAAGATAAAAGGTTGGAAGCTTCCTATGAACAATCAGGAATAATGAAGCTGAATTATTCTCAGCACTTGAACATGTTTTTTTTTTTTCATTATGTACTAGACGTGAGGCAGCACTTGAACATTTTTTTTTTCATTACGTACTAGACTTAAGGCATAATCCACGGTGGTGCAGCGGTAGCGTTGTTGCCTCACAGAAAGAGGTTCTCCCATTCAATTCTCAGCTAGTGTGCAGGGAGTGCCTTCTGTGTGGAGTCTGCATGTCCTCCCAGCGGGTCGAGTGGCATTCTGAAAGACATGCATGAATGGGCATGCCTTCATTGAAGGTTAGGTGTCGAGCTGGCAACTCGGCACCGTGATTAGCGGACCGGAGTTCTGCTGAGGCAACCCCTAACCGGGAAAAGCCGAAAGACAACAACAACAACTAGACTTGAGCATACATAGGATATTCCTACAACCTAAGTTTAAAAACAACACCAATGTACACTCCATATTTATTAACTGTTTGTTACCTATTGATTAATGTCATTAATCAAGGCCTTATTGTCAGCTGACCATCAGCTGCCACAAGCTCCTCTACTCATTTGCTCGGTCTACTAGACCTGCCATAACTTCCCTCAAGCTATACCCAACTGATGACTGTGATGCCCATGCCCTGGCCCAGCAATCAAGAAGTCTCAATCCTCACCACTAACACCAGTGAGGGGCGTCTCACATAGGAGGAAAGGATAACAAATACACACAGTAAAGTGCAATTTCCCTTAACAGCACACAGAGATCACACTAAGTCTGGGGCTGGTCGCTCCCTTGCTCGCCAGGTCCCCAATAAGACTCCCCACTGGCACAGTTATAGGGTCCAGATCTCAGCCTAGCTGGCAAGCTAAAACTTCCAGCACCGTCTCTGTCCAACCCATGCTTCGTGTCTCTGGCCAAGTAGCTGACACATACACACACACGCACACACACACACACACACACACACACACACACACACACACACACACACACACACACACACACACACACACTTTGATGAGTTTATACAACCACACAGACACTCCTGAGGAAGGCTGGCACAGGTTTTCCAGCTGTGCCCCTTTTTCCCAGACTATATGGTAGTACCAGCTGCCACCACCCATTAATATTTATCAGCTACTCAAAGGCCCTTAAAAGGGTGTCCAGTTATTACTGTGCAATACTTTTATCCAATTGGTAGTATAGCCCAGGACTAAAGCTATTAAAGTGGCTTTGTACAATTTTATTAAAGGCATGAAAGTACTCTAAAGAGCTTAAATTATCCCTACAAAAACAGCCACAGTTGAAAGGGTTTTTAAAATATTTAATAACAAATAGTCAAAACACAAGACAATACTTTTTACTACACAGTGCTAGTCAAGAGTTCAGAGATCACAGAGAAATACTTAAAATAATTCAGTAGTACAGTTCTGACATCACAGAAAAACACTTAGTCTAATCTAATCTTTCTAGTTTCTAGCTATTTCTAAGAGAAAACACAAGTCTAAGATAAACTTACATATAGAGCAAGACAGTGCTGATGAGTTGGATAGTCATGATAAAAATGTTTAATGCTCGCTGATTCTCTCTGTTTTTAAAATCACATTCCTGGTTCACATTACATCATTCTTCACACTTCCCTGGGTTCCCAGGCTAACAGAAACTACATTTACATTCTTCATCTCTGGGCAGAAACCAGAGCAATAAAGGACATTTAAGCATGCAAATTCTGGCCATTAACTCTGGCCTTCAAAACGATAGCAAGAATTCCTTCATCTAGACTGGCTGGAGCTGTGTTTACATCAAAGGGTCATCACATGCTTTACTTGGTCAGTAGAGTGCACCGTTCTTACATTTTTTCAGTTCCACATGTAATGCTATTTTTACCATTTAAGACAACAAGCATGTAATTAACATTAATATTTACAGACGACAGAATTATCTCCAAATCTAGCTAGGCTGGCAGCCTTCACCTATCTTCACCCAGTCTTCACAATGACCATGGCCAACAAGGATATCAAGGACTCTGGGGTAGTGTAATATGGGTTTATATTAGAAAGTCAACCTCTTACTTTCCCGAATGCCTAAACGTCGATCCGTCTTCATCGAACCACGACAACATCGATTGTCCAGAAGAGCGAAAGCAGAAGTGTCGAATCGTCATGGTTGGCCTTCTGCAGTATAGCTCCGTAAGGTAAGTGTGCGATAGTTACGGACCTTAGGGTTAGGGTGCGGGTTAAGGTCAGTGCATAGATGGTAATGTAAGTTAGATTTGGAGTAAGGTTTTGTTAAGTGTATGTGTTTGGATTATTTAGTTTGCTTGGGTTTAGCTTTTTAAGGTAAGTGCGCAATAGTTATGGACCTTAGGGTTAGGGTGCGTACATGGTGGTATATGTAAGATTTAGTGTAGGGTTTAGTTTAGGGTTAGAAGTAGGGTTTTGGTTAGTGTATGTACGTGATTTATTAAATTTGTTTGTGTAGGTAGTATGTAATGGGCGGTGGGGTGGGACAAGTATGAGAGTTCGACTTTTTAAATTTTGTGGTTTAGAGTGTTCGGTGTTTATGTGGTTCAATGATGACAGGTCGATGTTTAGGTATTCGATGAAGTAAACAGTCGACTTTATAATATAGACCCATGTAATACTTCTGCTGGGGAGTGTTTCTCCATTATGGCCCAGCTTTCACTCTCATTCCATGCACTCTTTGAACATCTAGAGGCAGACATGCAATGAGGACATGCTGTCATGCCACCCCCCCCGTAGTGATCATGTAAATGTCCCCTTGTCTGTTCCCCTTAAGGACAATGCCTCCCTGCATGTTGCCAGCTTCCACTAGGAATCAACTGCATGGTGTACCAAGTGCATATGCCCCCCAAGGATGACCATGTCCATCCTGCCAGAACCTCAGATGACCGAGTCAGTGATGGAGTCTGGGTCACCTGGGCTACAGTCAGAGCTCATTCCCTCTATGCCATTGTACTGGTGAGTCATGTGAATCAGCTGTTATTTTACATTTGTTAACCAGGATAGTGAACTGATCTCAGTAGACTATTTACAAGCACAGCCCAGGTGAATAGATCACAATGCAAATAAGTGAAAAAGTCATACATAGTCTACTACAGAAATACAGAAGTACATATCTATACAAACTTTAGAGATTTATACAAACTTTGTACATTACAAATTAAAAGGCAAGTTACAAGCAAGGTGAGTGTGAAAGCAAGTAATGCATAAGTTGTCACTCTGGATTCTGTTTGACTCTGGCAGGTGGCACAGAGGGTTAAGTCAGGCTGTATGCTGTAGTACCTGTAGTCAGGGTTTGATTCCCTCAGCCATTTGCCTGCTGTGTGATCTTGAGTAAGTTATTTAACTAGATAGTGTTTAGGGGCAATTGTGACTTTGAGCTAGGCTTCTCAATGGTTCCCTGAACTGCAAACCTAGTAACACCCAGGAACCTATATTATTTTAAACTAGATTAAGTAAGTTGGTAGAAGAGTAGGGAAAGGAGAAAAGAGATGATCTGGTATGGGAAATTAAGAGGTGAGTACAGATTTTAGCAGAGTTGCTAGGATGAATAAATGGAAGTGATGGACCAGCGAGAGATACGAAAGGAAGTGAGATGTAAGTGATGTGATGGGACAGGTGCACTAGCATGTGATGTGATAAGATTGGTAGCACTGGCATGTGATGACACTGGCATGAGATGAGATAAGCCTGGTGACACTGGTATGAGATGGGATTGCTGGCACTACCTTGTGATGTAATGAGATTGGTGGCACTGATGTGATGTGATGGGATGGATGACACTGGCATGTGATGTGATGGGATTGGTAGTAGTGACATGTGATGCAATGTGATGGGATTGGTGGCACTGGCATGAGATGGGATAAGACTGGTGACAGTGGCTGTGATATAATTGGATTAGTGGCACTAGCATGTGATGTGATGACATTGGTGGCACTGGTTTGTAAGATTGTCGTGTGTCGTTTCTCTGGGTTATCTGGAAATCCAGTACTCTGTCTTGTTTTTTTTTTAGGAATCTGCACATTTAAACCATCACGGCTTGCAGCTGAATGGTTAAACCTCGCTTGCTACCTGCAATCTGAGGACCAATCAGGAGCTTGGAGGCACTAGTTAACTAGTCACAGTCCAGGTGCAGGTGTGGTGGTGAGCATACACCCTCTCAGTGCTCTAACTGTGTAAAATGTAGATTAAGTTTTAATGTCTGGGCTAGAACTTAGTGTGATAAAATGATAATTTATAAAAATCAAGTAAAATGGCGTGGTGCAAATAAGGTTGGCCTGTTGATTTTAGAAAACAGCCTGCCTCTGTGAACATCCTAAAATAAATTAAGCAGGTTGTCCAAAACTGAATGCATAAAACAATTAATTTTGGTGTATTGTATTATTTCTAATAATCTAAAACATGACATTTGGGCTCAGTTTTGTTTGAACTGTAGAGTTCATAATATTTTGCAACCGGGAAAAGCCAAAAGACACAAACAAACAAATTATCATTTGCATGTAAAATGCATATAATTCCCAGAAACTTTACAGAAGCAATTAGTGTATATTTATTTATTATCTTATTAAAATCCATGTTACAATAACAACAAAGTTAGGCTCCAGAGCAGTATCATCACAGAAAATGCAGTTCTGGAAATGTAGGACAGAGATAACTGTTACCATACAGAATGCCCACAATGCAGTGTTTCAATAGTTCCTTTTGCTAGGTTTAGTTGTAAAATATTTCATGCTTCTTCCTGTTATGAGTTATGGTTTCCTAATAGTTATTTTGGGGAAAATTATTTCTAAGAAGAATTCTGCTTTTGGTGTAGTAGAATTCAAAATGGCTTTCAGTATTCAGGGAAATATATATATATATATATATATATATATATATATATATATATATATATAATTAAAAAGACCTTCTACATTGCTATATATATATATATATATATATATATATATATATATATATATATATATATGTATGTATATATATATATATATATATATATATATGTATATGTATATATATATATATATATATATATATATATATATATACATGGGTCTACTACTGGAGATCGAAATTACACTATTTTAAAATCTGGTAGTAGATGGCCGCAAATGCAAAAGTGTACTTCACCGATAGTGCACTTTCACAAACACCACTTGAGCAAATGGTTACGGACCTTAGGGTTAGGGGCTTGGGTTAAGGATAGTGGATAGCTAGTAGGGCTATCCACTATCCTTAACCCAAGCCCTAACCCTAAGGTCCATGACTACCGCACCACAGTGGATGGAATTGTATGTCCTCCATTGTGCAGTAGTCATGGACCTATGTCCTCCACTGTGGTGCGGTAGTCATGGACCTTAGGGTTAGGGCTTGGGTTAAGGATAGTGGATAGCTAGTAGGGCTATCCACTATCCTTTACCCAAGCCCTAACCCTAAGGTGCGTGACTACCGCACCACAGTGGAGGACATTGCCCATTCATTCTAGTGGTGTTTGCGAAAGTGCACTTTCGGTGAAGTGCACTTTCTCATTAGTGGGCATCTACTACCGGATTTCGAAATAGTGTAATTTTGATTTCTGTTAGTAGACCCATATACATATATATATATATATATATATATATATATATATATATATATATATATACATGAAATTCCCAGTAGCCTTACATGTGGTATGATGCTTTTTTAACTATTATATTGTATTTCTTCTAAGGAAAAATATGAAATGAAAATGAGCATAAGAGATTTGAAAAAGGTAGAACTACTGATTATGCTGATGGCGATCATCACCATCATGATGTGATTTATTCTTCGACTGTACATAATACAATGCATTGGTCATCACCACCGTGATTTGATTTATTATTCTACTACATATAATGAAATGCATTGGTCATCCCCATCATGATGTGATTTATTATTCGACTGTACATAATGCAATGCATTGGTCATCACCATCGTGATGTGATTTATTATTCTACTACATATAATGCAATGCATTGGTCATCACCATCATGATGTGATTTATTATTGGACTGTACATAATGCAATGCATTGGTCATCACCATTGTGATGTGATTTACTATTTGACTACACATAATGCAATGCATTGGTCATCACCATCATGATGTGATTTATTATTTGACTACACATAATGCAATGCATTGGTCATCACCATCATGATTTGATTTATTATTCGACTACATATAATACAATGCATTGGTCATCAGCATCATGATGTGATTTATTATTCAACTACATATAATGCAATGCATTGGTTATCACCATCATGATGTGATTTATTATTCGACTGCACATAATGCAATGCATTGGTCATCACCACCGTGATGTGATTTATTATTCTACTACATATAATGCAATGCATTGGTCATCACCATCATGATGTGATTTATTATTTGACTACACATAATGCAATGCATTGGTCATCACCATCATGATGTGATTTATTATTTGACTACATATACTACAATGCATTGGTCATCAGCATCATGATGTGATTTATTATTCAACTACATATAATGCAATGCATTGGTCATCA
Organism: Protopterus annectens; assembly: GCF_019279795.1. Taxonomy (NCBI): domain Eukaryota; kingdom Metazoa; phylum Chordata; order Ceratodontiformes; family Protopteridae; genus Protopterus; species Protopterus annectens. Next base: position 1,361,366,170 of record NC_056732.1, on the reverse strand, counting down.
CCATCATGATGTGATTTATTATTCGACTGCACATAATGCAATGCATTGGTCATCACCATCTTGATGTGATTTATTATTTGACTACACATAATGCAATGTATTGGTCATCACCATTATGATGTGATTTATTATTCGACTACATATAATGCAATGCACTGGTCATCACCATCATGTTGTGATTTATTATTTGACTATACATAATCCAAATCATTGGTCATCACCATCTTGATATGATTTATTATTTGACTACATGTAATGCAATGCATTGTTATTCGACTACACATAATGCAATGCATTGGTAGCTGCGGAACATTTTACGTTTTTCAACATTCTGTCATGAATTTACAATAGGCAGTGATTTGGACAAGGTTCTGCAAGGTTTGTGCCACTCAGGCAATAAAGTTTTTTTGTTGCTATGTTGCTAACATGAGGAGGTATTGTTACGTTGGTAGTTTCTAGGCTAACACATGCCTGAGAGGAAACATTCATTCTCAGATTCTCAGTCAGCAGCATTAAGAACTTGGCTCCTTTTTTTTCTTCTTGGTCTTTGTTTCACTGGGATATAAAACAATAATTCAGCCTTGCCAATATCTTGACATTCTAAAATTACAAAGCAGTGCATACCACATGGGCCATGACCATACTAGACTATTATCCCTTCCATGATCAGAATGCACACTTGCATGCATTGGCCATTATTGATGGGTGTTTTCTACTTTTATCAGGAACCAGAAGGATGTTGGTGCTGAATGCATTTAGTTAATGATTACTAAACTACACTGACAGTCACACAATTGAATTATCTGTTCAAAAATGAGAATCTCAATATATCCGAACTCCACATATTGTAATTCTCCGGCATATAAACAATTATATTGGTGCGGTGAAGTAATCATTAATACTTTTGTCCTTATGTGCAAGAATGCCTGTCCTGGAAGTCTTTTTCGTATAATTTTGTATTGTAACTTGGCTTAACTGCAAGAAAAGCTAAGAATGCAAGTGTGTTAGTATGAGGGATGTGTAAACAGTACTGGTACATATTTCATGGGTTGTGAAAGAACTTTTAACAGTTTATATTTATGTAATACATTCTTACAAAAGAATATTTCTGTACCTCAATAATCTATTGATTCCCTAAAAATTCCTGCCTCTCATGGAATCCTAGACTATGGAGGCAGAAAATATTATTTCTGCAAGAATGAATTACATAATTAAAACTACACTGTTAAGACACAAGTTTGTTCACTTGCAAAGTAAAACAACCCTTGGCTCTATGGTAGTGACATAATTTATCTTTTAGTTATCATATATTCTAGGCATCTGGACTAACTTTCAGCTGCCCAGATTTTTGCAGAAGCAGAACACCAATATTTTTGTCTTTGGTCTGACTGTCTGCCATTGACTTCCTCATAACATTTGTGGTTTTCTATCAAATCAGTGAGGGTTGAAGTCACTCAATAATGACATACATTTGAGTTTCAAACATGCTAACAGAAAGCCATTGCTCTAGCAGCTTTTTAAGTTTTTAAGAGCAATATTTACAAATTTTCCCACTATTATTTTTGGTTTTGTCCAGATAGCTTGCATTTAGAAATTGAAAGATATGCTGAGCATCCTTTTTTCTTTCTCTTTCATCATATCACATGCCTTTGCTTTTACTTACTGTATAAGCAAATGTTTTATCTGTAACTTCTCTGCAGAGCCCATGTATCCTTATCAGTTCTGCTTTACTGTTGCATTATTAAATTAACCATGCTGAGTACATGTCCTGAAATCATGCTGTGTGAATAGATAATGAAGAGGAATGTTCTTTGTTTCCATCTACTGTAACTACTCACTGTAATTTAAGTTAAATAGTGTAATGCTTGCTGATATGACAATTTACTTTGCATACCAGGATGCACCATTTATGACAGTTTTTTTCATCTTAAGTCACTTTTGTCTTCTCCTCATCTGTCCTAGATAATCACATGACTTGATAGATTATGTAATGATGGATACTTCCTTTGTAGCACTGTAGTGCTTGCTGCATATTTTCAACTGCAATTACAGTAGAAATCAAATGATAACACAGTTTAATAATGTATGCCCTGTGCGGGTGTTGTTTGTGTGTGTCTATGTGTGTGTGTGTGTGTGTGTGTGTGTGTGTGTGTGTGTGTGTGTGTGTGTGTGTGTGTCTGTGTATCTGTGTGTGCCTGTCTGTCTGTGCATGTTGTCTAAAGATACATGAACTTAGATGGCAAGTACATGCAGTTTAATCCACAGCTTGTTATAACTGATAAGTAATAAACTAGGCATCAACATAGGTAAGTAGTAGCCTAGTTGCCTTTGCTGGCTATTTTAAGCCTAGCCAATTTCACTTTTACTGCTTAAAGTAATGTATCCTGTTTGGTGTTATACTGGCCTTATCCATCCCATGGTCAATAATTATACATTACTCCTAGTAAGAATAATACCATAGGTAATATGAAGTGACCCACGTGTGAGGTAAAGCATTTAGGAGCTGATTCTGTCCATCAGTACTACAGAGGACAGTCCTGCTGTAAATTTGCTATTGCCCATTCAGAGATCCAACCTGTGCTTGTATATGGGAAGGATTAAGCTTTATTTTACATGGATGGGGATACTGTTCTGTGAGATATACCAGTCATTCCAAAGCATTTGGTTGATGTTGCAGAGGAGATTTAGATCCCTAGACTGAGTATTTCTGTTGCCATTTCACTTGCTGATGTGTATTAGGTCCATCAGCATTTGGTCAGGGGATGCCTTGTATGACAGATACAAGTCACCTCTTAGTAGTCTGTAGGATACTGAGTATAGTGACATGGCTTTGAGTTGGTCCATGTAGAACATGTTGTTTAGGCCTTGTATCCTTTAAGTAAAGTATCTCTGTGGCCATTCCAGTTTTTGCAGCTTGAGAGATACATGCCAAAAGCGGCACTATACTCAATGATTGGCCTAATGAAGGCTGAGTATCCCTAGATCTAGACACAATCCCTTTGTTTATAAGCTGTGCAATATAGAAGGAGTTTTTTATGACAATAGACACATTTATTTATTTTATTTATTTCACATTTGTTAACTGGGTTGGTCCAGCTGAGTTACAAAAACCCCATTTTCAGTGGAGACCCAAGTAGAAAAGCTTCAATAACTTCTCCAGCAATAAAAAGTAAAAAAAAAAAAATGTTATACATAAAATTAAACAGAGTACAAACTGAAATACCGGTATACAGAACAACTTATAGTTGTCACATAAAAAAGTGTGAGTACTAAAAATATAAACATACAAACAGCTTAATCACAGTTCTGAAAAGCTATCATTTTCTAATATTCACAAGAATTAGAAGTATGCTGCGGTGGTATGATGCCGCGGTGGTACGGCGGTAGCATTGTTACCTCACAGCAAGAGGTTCTCCCATTCGATTCTCGGCTAGGCTTGGGAGTGCCTTCTGTGTGGAGTCTGCATGTCCTCCCCGCGGTTGGGTAGCGTTCGAAAGACATGCGTGCGTAAATGGGCGTGCCTTCGTTGAAGGTTGGGCGTCGAGCTGGCACCTCGGCATTTCGTAAAAATCTACTGTCAATCATTAGTGGACTGGAGTTCCGCTGTGGCGACCCCTTACTGGGAAAAGCCGAAAGACAAACAACAACTAAGACACTTTCTAAGCAGAAGTTGTAGAATGTGAATAGAGAAAGGTATATGGGAGGTTAAGTGGGGTGACTGCAGTGACAGATCTTAGTTAAGCAGATGATCTTTTAGTGTCTTTTTAAAGTTAAGAACAAAATGAATGAAGGCAGGGTACGGAGTAGTGCAGGAAAACAAAAGCCAAATAAGTAAAAAATACTGCACTAAACCTGCAAGGCTAGAAACGTACTGTAAACTATTTATTCAATAAAACAACAAAAATACACACAAAGTAAGCGCTTTCACGACATCCAGTTGCTTCATCAGACAACATTCAAAGACAGTGCTCATCCTAAATAATCCTCTATAAAGTCAGCTGACTTAATTAATCACATCAATTAAAGTGAACAAAGTATTTAAAAATGTGTGCATATATAGTACATAACATATGATATAAAAAAACATACTCAGAAGCATTTGCATCCATTTTAAAAACATTTAGGAACTGTGTAAAAACTATATAAAAACTATGTGAAATCCTTCTTTATAAAAACTGCATTCTTTATTTAACATCTTTAACATCTTTTCCATTACATTAACAGAGGAACATATTGTCTTGTTGAATAAGGGACTTTCTTATATTCCAGCTAAACGTGCTGATCATGCAGAGATGTTGAAAGATCTTAGGTTACTAGGTAGGAATCTTACCCAGTTAAGGGTTACCCATAAACAGTTTACAGTACATTTCTAGCCTTGCAGGCTTAGTGCAGTATTTTTTACTTATTTGTCTTTTTAAAGTTGTTGGCAAGCGTTATACTTCTGATATGTAATGGGAGTTTGTTCCAGCTATGAGAAACAGAATATTTATAAAGGATGTTAAGTTGTCAATCTCGCCTTCATTCTTGCTTGATGGGTTTGGAGACGATCCTTGGCTCCGACTCAGCACTTTGCTAAGCTCGAGAGTCACTTTTGCCAGCTCGAGGCAGCCCCATATCCCATGATGCAAGGCGGTAAGTACCCAGATCTCGTTTGCCGCTTCGCTGATGAGGTCCTCCTTTTACCAGCTCCTGGTAAGTGTTTAAATTTAAACTGCTATTAGCCCCTTTTCAGATAAAAAGTATTTTTTCTTAGAAATCTTTCATTTTTAGTTAATTGTAAGCTCCTTTTTGACTAAATTTGTTCTTCCTCCTTTTTTTTTTTTAGTCAGGCCTTCTTTCCCTCCCACCCCCCCCACCCCCTGTCAGGGTGTGTGTGTGTGTGTGTGTGTGTGTGTGTGTGTGTGTGTGTGTGAGGTTTTTACTGGTTATACTTTAATTTTAATTGTCTGATTGGGACTGTGTGTGTACTGTTTTCTGTATCCACTATGTCCAAAGAGCAGAGGGTCTCAGGCTTTAAGAAGTGTGACTCGTGCTGTCAGAAGATGTCTCTGACAGACGGTCACACTTCTTATACTGCCTGAGACCTCCACCTGCAGGACTCCTGTGCAATATGTCACTCTTTTAGCCAGAGAGTCCTGCAGGAAAGGAGAAACAAGCTCATTTTAAGGGGACTCCTTAAACCGGAGGGCTCCCGCCAAATCGGCTCGAAAGCCTTCCAAGACTAAGGCCCAGGCTTCTGTACCAAAGCCTTTGGCCTTGGCTCCGACTTTGTCGGAGTCGAGATCGGCTCGCTGGAGCCAATCCGACCTTGATTAATCTCGGCACCGATGGCTATCGGTGCCGATACTACTATGGTCACTTTGGTGTCGGTTCCGACTGGCTCTGACCACCATGTGGCCAGGCTTCGTGTCGGGCGCCAACCGGCTCCGACACCGCTATTTCGATACCTGCTTCGGCTCCAGCTGGAGCCGATGCATCTAGATCTTCTCTCGGAGCCGAAAAGTTATCGGCTCCGACTGGATCAGTGGGTTTGTCGGCTCCGATCGTTCCTTCGAGGAAGAGGTCCAGGTCCCCCTCTTTGGAACCGATTCTGTCGGCTCCGGCCTCACCTCTTCTTTCAGAACAGAGCCATCGGAGGCGATCATCTAGGTCTTCCAGGTTATCTGACCATGATTTTGAGAGGGTGGTAAGCAGATTATTAAAATCACAGGCGCTGGCCCAGATGCTTCATAGTCCGTCTCAACAGATGACTATTAGTCCACACCCCCTTCAAGTTCCTCCTTCGACTCTACAACAGAGTTTGGAGCTGGAGTCTACGGGAATAGTTACGGCTATGGCTGAGGGGCAGATACCCCCTCCTTCTGCACCTTCAGCATCTACTCTTATCTCCTCCTCGAGACCTTCCTTGGAGGGATTCGGTGGTCGGGCTTCCCTGGTCTCCTCCAAAGGGGTGAGTGGCATTGGACCCTTGTCCGACCCCGCTCTTCCCCTTGGAGCTTGACCTTGGTGAGCTCGGCTCCGACATCTGCCTCGGAGCCTTCCCTTTCGTGGGCCCGGAGTCCCAGTTTCTTCGGAATGGGTTCTCTCGGTCTCCTGGGAGGGGGGCCTTCGAGGTGATGAAGAGTGCTGGCCACTGGGCTCAGTCAGCAGTCTATCCCTTAGCTCCTCCCTCTACAGTGCCTGTCGATATCTCTTCCCACTCTCTTGCTCCCAGACCTAGAGATCCACCGCCTCAGGTTTCCCCACTGGGAAGAACCCCTCTTCCGAGGATTCTCCTGACCAGTCAGGAGATCCTCAAGAGGACTTGTAAGAGGAAACACCTGGACTCCCTGAGTCTATCACTTCAGATACCCGACTTAGATGAGTCGGAGGGATCCCCAAGATCCCCTCTGAGGATGTCTCCTTTCAGACATCCTGAACTCCTAAAACAGAGGGAAACTGGCCCTCCATAAATCCCTCCGAGGATGAGTCGGTATACCTAGAGGCGTTTGGATCTCACCTCCACCTCCTGGGTGTCTCCACCTTCGACCCCCTTATAGAGGTTATTGCTCGAAGGCTTGGGCTGCTCCTGATTCTGTAGAGCCAGTTCCTAGGAGGCCGTCTAAATTTATTACAGCCCCTTCTGAAAAGCAATTCCTTACAAAAGGTGTCCCTGTTGATGCCATGGTGGTGGCGGCCGCCACTAAGAAGGAACTTGCAGATCCTTCCGTGCCAGTCCATCCTCCTAATAAGGATTCTAGGACCATGAATAGGTATGGTAAGCGGATGTTCTCCTCAGCGACCTTTGCCATGCGTTCGCTGAACTATTTATGTCACTTCACCAGACTCCAAAGGGACATCCTTAAAAAACTAGGTGAAGTAGTGCAGGATCCTATGGCTGCAGGGGCTCAAGAAAAGATTGCTTCTCAGCTAGGAATCCTTAATTCCATAGCTAACTCCTCCATGTGGCTGATTTCGTATGCAGCAGATGGAGCGAGTAGGGCCGCAGGTACAGGAGTGGCTCTCAGACGTCAATCCTGGATACGACTCTGTAATTTTGCAGATCCCTTTAATGCGTCCTTCACGAATTCTCCCTTTGATGGGTCAGCATTGTTTGGCCCTCAAGTGAAGGATACATTGACCAGGTGTGAGCAGGATGGCAAGACTCTTTCTGCCATAGGGGTCCGTTTTTCTACCCCCTCTAGACCTTACCCCAAAGGTCAGAAGGGCGGAAAAATGTGGTTCCGTAAATCCCAGGGAGTCACGCCAGACACACATGGTCAGTTTACCCCTAGAGGCAGAGGGGGTAATAATAACAGACACCGCTCTAGAGGCAGAGGGGGTCCACAAAACCAGGGAAGCAGAGAGCCTCTCTCTGACAAGCCCTTCCAGCATCCCTGAGATGTTGCCCGGCTGTCCATCCTTGGAGGCAGTCAGGGGAAGACTATCGCTCTACCCAGAAGCCTGGCGTTCCCTCTCTCAAGACAGATGGGTACAGTCAATCATATCCGAGGGTTACAAGATTCCTTTCGAGGAAAGTCCTTTCTCTCACAAAAATTCCCTTCCAGATGTGCCACCCGGTCTAAGGGAATTAGCAAAGTTAGAAGTATCAAAGCTTCTACAAAAAAGGGCCATTCAGCCAGTTACAACAGACCATTCAGAGCCGGAATCTACTCAAGGTTCTTTTGGTCCCCAAAAGACGGAGACTGAGACCAATATTGGATCTCAGCAGACTCAACAAGTCTGTGAGAAAGACAAGATTTCAATGGTCACACTTCAATCAATTTTGCCCTTCCTGGGCAAGAACAACTGGATGTGCTCAATAGACCTTCAGGATGCGACTATCACATAAAAATTCACAGACGCCCAGAAGGTTTCTCTCCGCTTTCGCTGGGGTCCAGTCATTTTCAATTCAGAGCCTTGCCCTTTGGTCTCACTACAGCCCCAGAGTGTTCACCAAATGTATGGCAGTGGTCACGGCTCACCTGAGATGTCAAGGATTCCAGGTGTTTCCATTATCTCGACGACTGGCTCCTTTCAGCCACCACCAGGCATCAACTTCTCCAAGCCAGGGATTACACTCTAAATCTCTGCACTCAATTAGAATTTCGATCAACTACGAAAAATCCTCCTTATTGCCCTGCCAGTCTATTACTTTCATAGGCGAAACTTAAACACTGTTCGGATGTCAGCAACCCTCACAGACCAAAAGAATTTCAGATATCCAAAGTCATGTCGGATCATCCTTGCCAGCAAAGGTGCAAGCCAGAATGGTTCTGAAGGTGTTGGGCCTCATGGCAGCGCCATTACCCTTCTTCCCTTGGCCCGCTTCTACATGTCTTCTTCAATGGATGTTGTTCACCCAGTGGTCCTAACAACAACTTCCCATGCGTCACCAAATCCTGGTGACACAAGTTTGTAAAAATCATCTATCATGGTGGATTTCTTCTCCCCAGATTCATCAAGGCAGACCCTTTGTATCCCCGACCCCGGTAGCCACAGTCACTACGGACACCTCCCTGATCAGGTGGGGGGGGGGGTCATTATCAGGGCAGGATGGTTCATGGGATGTGGCAACCGTTCGAATACCACCTGCACATAAATGTCCTAGAGATGAGAGCAGTGCTTTTAACGTTGCAAGCCCTCAATGACTTTCTTCCCTTGGGAACAATTGCAGTTCACACAGACAACATGTCTGTAGTATGGTATATCAACAAACAGGGCGGAACCAAGTCCTACCCCTTGTGTCGAGAAGCTCTCAGACTTTGGCAATGGGTGATCTCCTCTCATCGGTATCTGGTAGCAACGCATATCCCTGGGAAAACCAACGTTCTAGCGGACAGATTGAGCAGAGCTATTCTCATGCCTCACAAGTGGTCTCTCAAACAATCTATAGTGGAGGAGATTTTTCTAGAATGGGGCCGCCCATGTTGCGATCTTTTTGCTACTCCCCAAAACAGCAAATGCCCAGACTTCTTTTCTCTCTTCCCACTGTCAGGCCATCCCCCCAGAGACGCTCTTACCCAGGATTGGCCCCAGGGACTTCTTTATGCCTTTCCTCCCTTTCCATTGATACCTCAGGTACTCCAGAAAGCTTTTAAGTTTTAAGAGCAATATTTACAAATTTTCCCACTATTATTTTTGGTTTTGTCCAGATAGCTTGCATTTAGAAATTGAAAGATATGCTGAGCATCCTTTTTTCTTTCTCTTTCATCATATCACATGCCTTTGCTTTTACTTACTGTATAAGCAAATGTTTTATCTGTAACTTCTCTGCAGAGCCCATGTATCCTTATCAGTTCTGCTTTACTGTTGCATTATTAAATTAACCATGCTGAGTACATATCCTGAAATCATGCTGTGTGAATAGATAATGAAGAGGAATGTTCTTTGTTTCCATCTACTGTAACTACTCACTGTAATTTAAGTTAAATAGTGTAATGCTTGCTGATATGACAATTTACTTTGCATACCAGGATGCACCATTTATGACAGTTTTTTTCATCTTAAGTCACTTTTGTCTTCTCCTCATCTGTCCTAGATAATCACATGACTTGATAGATTATGTAATGATGGATACTTCCTTTGTAGCACTGTAGTGCTTGCTGCATATTTTCAACTGCAATTACAGTAGAAATCAAATGATAACACAGTTTAATAATGTATGCCCTGTGCGGGTGTTGTTTGTGTGTGTCTGTGTGTGTGTGTGTGTGTGTGTGTGTGTGTGTGTGTGTGTGTGTGTGTGTCTGTGTATCTGTGTGTGTGTGTCTGTCTGTGCATGTTGTCTAAAGATACATGAACTGAGATGGCAAGTTCATGCAGTTTAATCCACAGCTTGTTATAACTGATAAGTAATACACTAGGCATCAACATAGGTAAGTAGTAGCCTAGTTGCCTTTGCTGGCCATTTTAAGCCTAGCCAATTTCACTTTTACTGCTTAAAGTAATGTATCCTGTTTGGTGTTATACTGGCCTTATCCATCCCATGGTCAATAATTATACATTACTCCTAATGAGAATAATACCATAGGTAATATGAGGTGACCCACGTGTGAGGTAAAGCATTTAGGAGCTGATTCTGTCCATCAGTACTACAGAGGACAGTCCTGCTGTAAGTTTGCTATTGCCCATTCAGAGATCCAACCTGTGCTTGTATATGGGAAGGATTGAGCTTTATTTTACATGGATGGGGATACTGTTCTGTGAGATATACCAGTCATTCCAAAGCATTTGGTTGATGTTGCAGAAGAGATTTAGATCCCTAGACTGAGTATTTCTGTTGCCATTTCACTTGCTGATGTGTATTAGGTCCATCAGCATTTGGTCAGGGGATGCCTTGTATGACAGATACAAGTCACCTCTTAGTAGTCTGTAGGATACTGAGTATAGTGACATGGCTTTGAGTTGGTCCATGTAGAACATGTTGTTTAGGCCTTGTATCCTTTAAGTAAAGTATCTCTGTGGCCATTCCAGTTTTTGCAGCTTGAGAGATACATGCCAAAAGCGGCACTATACTCAATGATTGGCCTAATGAAGGCTGAGTATCCCTAGATCTAGACACAATCCCTTTGTTTATAAGCTGTGCAATATAGAAGGAGTTTTATGACAATAGACACATTTATTTATTTTATTTATTTCACATTTGTTAACTGGGTTGGTCCAGCTGAGTTACAAAAACCCCATTTTCAGTGGAGACCCAAGTAGAAAAGCTTCAATAACTTCTCCAGCAATAAAAGTAAAAAAAAAAATGTTATACATAAAATTAAACAGAGTACAAACTGAAATACCGTATACAGAACAACTTATAGTTGTCACATAAAAAGTGTGAGTACTAAAAATATAAACATACAAACAGCTTAATCACAGTTCTGAAAAGCTATCATTTTCTAATATTCACAAGAATTAGAAGTATGCTGGGCGGTGGTATGATGCCGCTGTGGTAGGTAGCATTGTTACCTCACAGCAAGAGGTTCTCCCATTCGATTCTCGGCTAGGCTTGGGAGTGCCTTCTGTATCTGCATGTCCTCCCGCGGTTGGGTAGCTGCCTCAAAGACATGCGCGTAATGGGCTGCCTTCGTTGAAGGTTGGGCGCCGAGCTGGCACCTCGCATTTCGTGAAAATCTACTGTCAATCATTAGTGGACTGGAGTTCCGGCTGTGCTTACCCCTTACTGGGAAAAGCCGAAAGACAAACAACAACTAAGACACTTTCTAAGCAGAAGTTGTAGAATGTGAATAGAGAAAGGTATATGGGAGGTTAAGTGGGGTGACTGCAGTGACAGATCTTAGTTAAGCAGATGATCTTTTAGTGTCTTTTTAAAGTTAAGAACAAAATGAATGAAGGCAGGGTACGGAGTAGTGCAGGAAAACAAAAGCCAAATAAGTAAAAAATACTGCACTAAACCTGCAAGGCTAGAAATGTACTGTAAACTATTTATTCAATAAAACAACAAAAATACACACAAAGTAAGCGCTTTCACGACATCCAGTTGCTTCATCAGACAACATTCAAAGACAGTGCTCATCCTAAATAATCCTCTATAAAGTCAGCTGACTTAATTAATCACATCAATTAAAGTGAACAAAGTATTTAAAAATGTGTGCATATATAGTACATAACATATGATATAAAAAAAACATACTCAGAAGCATTTGCATCCATTTTAAAAACATTTAGGAACTGTGTAAAAACTATATAAAAACTATGTGAAATCCTTCTTTATAAAAACAGCATTCTTTATTTAACATCTTTAACATCTCTTCCATTACATTAACAGAGGAACATATTGTCTTGTTGAATAAGGAACTTTCTTATATTCCAGCTAAACGTGCTGATCATGCAGAGATGTTGAAAGATCTTAGGTTACTAGGTAGGAATCTTACTCAGTTAAGGGTTACCCATAAACAGTTTACAGTACATTTCTAGCCTTGCAGGCTTAGTGCAGTATTTTTTACTTATTTGTCTTTTTAAAGTTGTTGGCAAGCGTTATACTTCTGATATGTAATGGGAGTTTGTTCCAGCTATGAGAAACAGAGTATTTATAAAGGTTTTTGCCTATATTTTTGCAGGGTTTATAGGTCAGTAGTAAGAGTTGGTTGGAACTACAAAGAGGACGATTGGGGGTGTAATAGGGCAGAAGCTTTGAAAGTGATGGGCAGGTAGTGGGGTTATTGAGAAGGGAGTGAGCAGTTTGGAGTTGAATGAGAGTAAGTTCATGTGGAGTTCAAGCCAGAGAAGTTTCTGCAGGGCCAGGCAGTGGTGGGAGGAGTAAGGATGATTTACAGCAAATCTAGCAACTTTATTGTATGTTGATTCAAGTTTGTGAATAAGGGAAGATTGTAGGTCAGTCAGGATAGGGGAGGCATAGAGTAGGGTGGTTAGTAAGAAAGTTTGAGCAAGGGCACGTTTGCATTCTGCACTAAGGTATTTTTTATTTCTGTAAAGTAGGCCTAATTTTTGGTGGGTTTTCTTGATGCTTTGTTGGACATGCACATGTTGGTCAAAAGTTAGGTCACTGTTCACGTAAGTTCCCAAATCCTAAAGAACTGGATCAAATCTTAGGGCTTATTGTTAATATGGTAGTTCTCCAGTGTAGATGACTTTACAATGGATATGATCATACATTTTTTTGGCATTTAGTTTCAGTCCATGATTTTGATACCAGTTATTTGTTTAGAACAAACCTTCCTGCAGGATGGCTAAGTTATTTGGGGATTGAATAACAGCTACTAGCTAGATTTTCAGGAAAATGTGTGCTAATGGCTGATGAACAACCTGCTTTAGTAACTTTCAGAAAGAATTACAGTAATATTTAAGTCATACTTCATCTTGGCGCTTTTCTGGCATTATTTTCGGTTTTGTTTCTGATTCTTGAGCAAGGATGCTATCTATCAGCTGTTTCAAAAAATGTAAGTGAAACAAAGCTTGTTCTTTTTACTTTTGTCAAGAAATTAGAGTAACCATGTGCAGCCATCTCGGTAGGTATACAGACCATTAAGGTTAAGTGATGCTATCACTTATTCCACAGACTATATATTTCTTGACGAATTCCATCCTGTATAGAGGGTACTAAGGGTATTGTTAATGGATTACTAACTATGGGCTGTGTATATTGAACATGATTGCAGTCAATGTATATAACATTTTATTAGTAGTTAATATGGGGTGTGTTATTGTGTCATATTAGGGCTGTGGGCTGTAATGAATTGTCATGTAACCTTTGTCAGGTAAACACGTTAGAAACACAAGGCGTGAATTAAAGAAGCCTCAATGCTTGGTCTTCAGTCTTCTTTTTAGCTGGGGTTCCCTGTTGAAACATGCTTTTGCCTTGTTTTTATATTGTAAATGGAGGGTGTGTCACCGTGCCACAAAAGTTACTTTTACTGCCTTATACTGCTTGGTCTCCATCCTCCTGTCTTCATATGGGTAAAAATGGCAGAATATCACTAGCATAGGAGTTAATGTTACTGCCTCATGTTGCTTAGCTTCGACTCTAAATTTCTTATAGGGGTTGCCTTGAATTCTGTTTGGAATCTGCATGCCTTCTGTCATTCACATACAAAGATTTTGTACTGTAATATTTATTAAAGTTTTGTAGATTTTGCATTTAGAGGATGTGAGCAAGTATCTTTGTTCAGAGAGTATATGGCACAGATTGGAACCCCTGGCACTTCTGTAGCTGGGTCACTGAAAGTATTAATATCTCTTTTGGTTTTATTGCACTTGTACATGGAGCAAGGATCCTACAAGGGCAAGAATCCTGTTTGGGAAAAGACCACTGGATCTGCCAGAAGCTGGAAGCAACGACATGATGTCTCCAAAGAAGTCAAAAACATTCTGCAAAAATACTAAGTCATGGAAGCAAAGTTATCCATGGGTATGTTCGATACCAAATGTGGATGCAATGGCTGAATGCACATCCTGTGGAACAATGTTCGCTATAAAATCGGTTGGAGAAAAGGCACTGAAAATCCACTAGAAACAGACAAGCATCAGCAAAGCCTTCAGCTCCAGAAGCAGAACTTACTGATGACATAGTTCATGCAGCCATATCCTACAGGTAATAAAGCCTTCAAAGTGACAGCAGCAGAGGGGACAGCAGTTTATCATGGTGTAACAACAACCACTCATATGTATCCATGGATATCACAGTGCAACAACAACCACTCATATGTATCCATGGATATCATGGTGTAACAACAACCACTCATATGTATCAATGGATATCATGGTGTAACAACAACCACTCATAGGTATCCATGGATATCATGGTGTAACAGCAACCACTCATATGTATCCATGGCAGGGGCAGCTCCTGGCATCGGACTGCAGCCCCCTCAACAAAAAAAAGAAAAAAGTACTTTTTGTTTATTATTTTTTTTTTACAGTTCAGTTGACTACTCCGACTCCGCGAGTCCCATGACTCATCTTTCAAGTTCCTGCCTCGGCGAGTACGCGCATGCGCACTTTGACCACCTCGGGTTGCGGCGGTTTTAAATAGACTTTTTTTTCTCTTTGTTTCTGCTGCAGCCCGGAGAGCAAACGAAGGCATCAGTGTGATGCCCAGCAGTCTATGCAGTTTGGAACCGCATAGAATTAGAAGAGGTTCGGACTGCGAAGTCTGCAGGCACGTACATGACGTGCTTGGGCTAAATGGCTGCTGATTGGTTGTTGCTCTCTTCCTGGGCTTTGTGTTTTGGGAAAAGAGCGAGAATCAAACAGTTGCAGCCAGTTTGGGTTGTGGACTGATTCAAATCGATTTGTGAATTGTGAGTCACAGTAAAGTGAAGGATTTGGTCTTGGATTTTTATTTTTTTTTTGGCAGCCTAATTAAATAATATATTTTGTCAGCTAATAGCTGTGCTGGGTGTACTTAGCAGCTAAAGAAGAACTGAAGAAGTTGAAGAACTAAGAGTACAGAGACAGAGACTCGAGTTTTCTTCTTGGTGGTATGTCACAGCTACTTAAAATAGGCATCCAGCTAGCTGTCTGCTTTATGCACATCACTTACAAAGTGAGGTGAAGAATAAACAAAGCTATATTCTCAGTGTCTATTTGCTGCACAATATAATTATGGTATCCATGACTCTGAGCAAAGTCTTAACTTTAATTCTTACTGATACTGGCAGATTATATAATTAGATTGCATTACTCTATGAGTGCAGCAGCATAAATATAGTACATGAACCATGTTATATACTCCATATTTAAATACAGCTACACATGTATTATATGAGAACATGAGAAATTCTCTACACAGCAGTACATGACCTGTGAAATTGAGTTCCATCACACTGATCTGGCTTGACCAGCAGGAGCCTAAATTTTGCTGTTTGGTTTTGTTACTTATATCTGTATTGATATTAATCTATTTATGTATCAGTACATATGGGTGCCATATTTTTGCTTACCTGTTTATTTTATTGCAGCCAGATTTTAATGAGACTATCGTTACTAGCAAATTACATAGAATTATGATACAGTCAAATTGTGCGACATCGGCAATAGCATAATTTTCACTTTTCAGTTGTGTGTAATGCCCTTGTTAACACATAGTGGTGGGTAGAAATGCTCAGGCTTGAACCTTGTATGCAGGAGGCAAGGACCTGAATTCCCTACCCACCACTATTTGTAAAAAATTGCAGATTTTTGCCTCATATTTGTTCTGTTCGTCATAAAATCTGTGGTTTCTGTATCTTCATATTTCCTTGCAAAGGTTTGTAGTGCAGTGGTGCACTGGTAGCATTGTTGCCTGACAGCTACAGGTTTTCTGGTTTGATTCTTGGCTCAGGTGCCTTCTGTGTGGAGTCTGCATGCCCTTCCATCCCTTACAAAGATGTGTCTGGAGTGTTTCTCACTGCTCTGCTGAAATTTGGCTTTGTTTTGTTCCGAGTCAGACTAGTTTCCTGGTTAACAAATGTTTAAAAATAACAGGCATTTGAATTTCAGACTTCATATTCGTCAGAAAGTACATGGTGAAACAAAACCTTTTATTCTAGCAATTATCTAAGTTTATAACATGGATATTTGAAATTTTCCCATATTTTTGGGACTGTATTCCCCCATTATTGGCCTCGTCTAGGTATTTTGTGCTAAGGTTGAGAGCTATGGTGGGAACTGAATTCACTGAATATGTTTGGCAGCTGTATTCCCACATTATTGGCTTTTTTCACGTGTTTTTTGCTAAGAGGTTGACAGCTATGGTGAGAACTGAATTCACTAAATAGTAGCCATTTAAGTTTGTCTTCCTCTGTTTCAGCTGATTTGGCATAGTGGTATGTTTCTCTGACTGTTTTGCACAGGGTCCCCTGGGTTCAAGACGTGGCAGTGAACTGTATGGTGGTAACACAGCATTTTATTCTAGCAACTTTCCAACATTATACAAGCAATGTTTAAAATGTGTCCCTGTTGTTTGGCCTTTTGTCCCCCCCCTCAATAAATTTTGGCTTTTTCCAGATATCTTGTGCTGCAAAGTTCAGAGATACAGCTGAGTGTTGAGTAGATTTTACAAGGAGCTGAGAGCTGCAGGGGAACAAAAGTTTAGTGCTGCTTATGCTAAGCCTGCTTGCATTGTTAATAGCACAACAGGTAATGTACTTGCTTTTGATGCAGAAGGCTGTGGGTTCTACTCCTACAGTAGGCAGATGCATTGCTGATACTGTACTGTGTTGTAAAGGGGGTGGATGCTGTAGTCCTTTTTGGCAAAGATACCTAGTAACTATGAACCTGTTATCAGTTTGCTATCCATTCCCTATTGTGGTATTACTAGCTTACCATTTTTTTAATGCATGCAACATAGGCAATTTATTTTTCAAGGGCAACAGGCACTTTATTTGTAGATGAAACAATGACATATAAAGTTGTTTGCTAGCAGCAACCTCTTTATTAGTTATTTCTTTAATGTGGATTTTACTACTTCAGAGATTGTGCATATTTACTGATACTGGTGAACTATAGAAGGTTGAGTAGAAGTTTTATGATGGAAATGTTATGAATTGGGCAGTTCTGTCATTGGTGCATGCATTTTCTTTCATTGTTTACTGGAAAAATGTTCAAAACAATACATTTAAAATACCCTCTAACAACTGTACAGTATTGTACAAAGAATATAATGTAATACAGTCAGGAAGGTGTATCAAAGAGCATGTGTATGTTTCATGTTCAAGGGGCTTATGATTTTGAAAACAGCCCAGAGTTAATCTTTATCTGCCACTGGCAAAATGTATTTTCTTTGAATGTGGGTTTCAATGCTGTTTCAATGCATGTGAGTTTCGAGGGCAGAGAAGTTTTAATGCTAAATCTATTTTCATTGTGAGACTGCATTGCTTTGTTTAACAGATATCTATTAGGGTTTGTGCTGTAAAATGCAAAATAAAACTTTCGCATGAAATCTAAATCATCACAGAAGTAAACCAGTATGCACATTAGTGTTTATGGTAAATGGGGCAAAATAACCAAGGAATGGGACATTGGAATGGCTGCAGGGGGGAGGCTCCATTCGACCATGATTTTGTGAGGGGGGTAGCAAACTCAGACAGCCCCGGTTGAACTATATCTCTCAGTTGTCCATATGTTTGCAGAACGGATAGATATTTGCTTCTTATTTTTGGTTTGTTCCTCATAAAATTTGTGGTTTTCTAGCAAATCATTTAGGAATGAAGTCACTAAATGATGGACATTGAGTTTCAGACGTCATAACCTTCAGAAAAATGCATGCTAATACAAGACCTGTTATTCTATCAACTGTCTTAAGTTTATATAAGAGCAATTTTTAGTAGTGTTTATATGTTCCCCCAGTATATTTGACCTTGTCCAGATTTCCTGCATTAAGAGGTTGAGAGGTATGTGCAAATCGTTTTGTAGAATTAGGAATATCTAAACCTCTCCATTGTCCCCAATTTTGGCTCAAAATGTTGCTCTCCCCTAATAATCCCTCCTCAAAATGGCAATTTTGGAAGAAAACGTGGAGGGTTTACAATTGTATATAACTGTAATGATCAGAGTTATAGATTACTTTTATTTCAGAAATACATGTAGATGCTCCTATTTTATTAGCTGCTCAAGTTAACAGTGTTAATATTAAAAAATTGTCCCTTTTTTGACAGGTTCCCAGCTGTATTGTGTGGCAACGTAATATTTTTGCATCACATTTTTAGTCTATAAAATTGTGGTTTTCTGGCAAATTAGTGGCAAGCCATTAAAGATTAAAAGTTTCAGATTTCATACCCTTCAGAAAATTCGTACTAATGCAAGGCCTACTACTGTACTATTATCTAAGTTAATAAAAGCAATATTTAAAATTTGTCCTTATTTTTGGGCCTGTGTCCCACTTCTAGTTCTATGTATGGCTTTGTCCAGATTTCTTTCTCTGAAGTTGAAAGGTATGAGTGTCAAAGCCATCACTGTCAGCCAGAGACATTTCAAATTGTGACATATTTGCTGCACCCCACTCCCCATTGTAGTGGCTCTGGATGTGTGCAAGGAAGGCAAGGAGCAGTTATGCAGTGTAAGTGTGCAGAGTATTTCCCCATGCAAGGTAGACCACAAGTACGACCTTGGCTTTTCATCTGTCCTTGATTTTGCAGAATGTTCTGGTTTTCTGTCATATTTTTATACTGTTGATTTATGCTTCTTATTATTCAGGAAATGCTTGCTGTCACAGTGCCCTGTTGCTCTGTTTAAGTAGCAATGATTTAATGACCATCAGGTAAGCTTGTCGGAGATTGTAAAATGTAAGTAAGCTTTAATAAGCATACTGTTAAAGAATTACCAGCATTGAAAGCCTTTTCGTTGTTGCCATGCAGAGAATATTTACATGACTAGATAATGTATAAGCCTTGGGTATTGAAATGCATATGACAGTATTTGTAATAAAGGACAGGATTACAGTATTTTCAGAAGCTCATTACATTTGTTGGAGACTTGCAGTCATCTTTTGTTGGAGACTTGCAGTCATCTTTGCAGGCTTATCCATAAACTAAAGAGAATGCCAATCTATCATGTGTGGTCCATAACTTGCGCAGGAATCCTTTAAGCAATTTATCTTGAGCCTGTTTCTTGTTTGCTGTTCATTTTTTACTTTGATCATGTCTTCCCCATGAAACAAGTAGATAGTTGTGTCAGGCAGCAGGTCTTTTTTCGGATAAGAAACATTTGTACAAGTGGGGGTATCACAGAGATTGCTACTTTCAGCATGTTACTTGGTAATTTTATAAAGCTGTACATAAATTATAATTAGAACTGCAGTGCAAGGAGTAGTGGTTTGAGTTGAGTGCTGCTTGCTTTTTTATACTTGATTTTGACTGGCATTCCAGTAATGTATTTAAAAAGTAATTTATTTTTTCATGCCTCACAACCTGTTTCCATCTGGATATTAAGTAAGTTGCCATGTAGCCAATGCATTGAAATATTTTTTTCTTCTACACTTCATTTTGTCTTGATTGGACTCTCCTAATGACTGTTTGGCACCCAGGGCAGCGTATTTAATTAAAGTTCCAGTTGTTGTGGGTTTGAACATAGCTCCACCCCCTTTCTGGTTGGCCACACCCTTCCCATTGGCCCCACCCATTCAGCTGTCCCCTGCAGCCCCCCTTTGATTTGAAGTCACCAGCCGCCACTGATCCATGGACTGTAGAGGAAAATCAGTGCAGAGACTTTACCCTGACTTTTCTGTGGCTGCAAAATCTATCTGTAGGAAGTCAAAAGCAGGATGCATAGTAATGAATGTACCTGCACCTCATTCAGAGGAGCTCCTTCTGTAGGAACTTGGCACTGCCTATTTTTCTTTGGCATCAGATGCATCCAGTAAAGGAAATAGAGAAATGTTCCCTGTGGTTATACTGTACTTCAGTCAATCCCATGGTTGACAACAGAACCTTTCTGATTTCTATGAAGACCATAATGAAACTGCTGAAGCCATCTTTGCAAAAAAAAAAAAAATAAAGGATGTCCTTCTGCAGAAAGGGCTGCAACAACAAAATGTCTCCAGCTAGACTGGTTAATTATGTAAAGCATATGCCCATTTTTCAACATCTGAAATCTGATGCATCTCATATCATTCCAGCTAATCTTTTTGTGCCATATACTACATAACTGTGCAGAGCATGCCAGCAAGGCTTTTCCAATGTTTGATGATGAGAATTTTTTTTCCAAATGTTTTATTACATTTTCCATGAAAAAAAGAGACAACAAACTGACAAAAGTATTCTCATTCTAAAACAAATATTAACTAAGAAAGAGAAAACTATTTACATTATGTACATTATGTACATAGGCCTGAAGTAGAACTGAAGCTCACAAGTAAAAATAAATACGTTCACTTAGTGTAAATATCAGTTCAGAAAGAGTTATAGTCCATTTGTAGAGTCTCGATAAGTGATAATACTTTTATCCAAGGATTGTTAACAAATGTATTTTTTTTAGACTTAGTTTCCTTGGTTGCCAGATCTTTCACTGAAGACAAGAAAACTTTGGTAGTAGGTGAGCAGTTAGTTTTCCATCTTCTGGTTACATGCTGTTAAAAGGTATTGTTAGCCAAGGGCCAGATGAGTGTCAGGCACTCATTTGAAAGTTTGTGGAAGCCAATGAGGATGGAATCACAGAAGATCAGAGGTTGAGTGCTACTTACACGTCATACACCACATCTTGCAGGTTTTTCATAGTCATAGGTTCATAGTTAAGTACTAGACAAGCAGCCTTTGTGAATCATTTTAAGCCTAGCCAATTTCCCTTGGTGAGAATAAAATCCTGTACCTCTTGTTTGTGAAGTAAACACCTTAATCATTATACCAACCTCCAACTATCAATTACAAAGCTTGAAAGCAATACACTCTTTGCCCCAGAGCTGTATGCAGTGATGATGAGTCTCAAAGATAAGCTGCAATGAAGGTTGGATGGCCAGTTCCTTGTCTGTAAAGCTTCATTTGCCATTAAGGACTTGCCTCCAGCTGTGAGACAGCAGGTCTGCAGGGACTTCAGTAACATTTATACAAAAGCACTTTCCTACCTGCAGAAGTGGTTTGACTTTGATAATAGTTATTTTAAAGCTATGCAGGTCATCAGCCTCCGACAGCTTGTAACCTAACCATAACTGTGCAGAGCCATGGATGCTTTCAAATTAGATTTGGACATTGATAAACTTTACTCAGACTTGTGCAGTTTAACAGCTCCATTGCCAGCCTCCCTAAAAATGACAGAGGTATCTGTAAATTATCTCTGGGTGACTTTTTTTCTAAAGCTCCAAACTGCAAAATACTTTACAGACTGGTGCAGTTTGTCCTTTTAAATCCCTCCAGCATTAGCTTTGTGGAAAGAGTTTTCTCACTTATGGGGAATGCATGGAGACTGATATTGCCTGTGTCTCTTGTCATAGTTGAGCTGCAGGACAAATCACATTTCAACATGAGTCATTCACAGTTTTACGCTTTTGTAAAAGGTAACCAGCCAGCCATTATTAAATGCTGCCAGAGCAAATGAGAAATATATCCTTAAACATAAGCAATGTTGATCATCAGAAGTGCAACTTGTTCAACCAGCACCCTGGGCTGGTACTATGAACAAGTGCCCCACCCCTTCAGCACTTCACTGTAATAAGTCAATCACAATAATTGGCTTATTACACCTAGATCTACACCCTCCACCTCCTCCATTAAAGTACCATTCTATTGGCACACCAATTAGCTGGCCCAATTCTTGACACACCCCCTCCCTCCTGCCCCAGCCATTCAGATCACATTTCTGTGCCCTGCTCCCAGCCCTCCTTCAACTTATTTTATCAAAACAAATCTTCTTTTAAACTGTAGCAAATAGTTGCTACAGTTTTTACCCTGCCTACACGGTGAACTATGGCTATCACATTTTAGAGTAAAAAAAAGCTTCTTTTTAAACTGTAGCAAAAAATTGCTACAGTTTATACCCTACCTGCATGGAGCACTATGGTACTCATGTTTTAATTAAAAAAATATTTTCTTTTAAACTATAGCAAACTGTTACCACAAACGTACAGTTTATACTGTACCTGCATGGTGCACTACAGTGCTCAGGTTTTATTTAAAAAAAAAACTGCTACAGTTTAGACCACATACCAAATTTACTGTAAATGCAATACTGGCTTTTGAAAGCCAGAATTGCATTATAGAGAGACTGGGATTAGATGATTGCACCCCCAGCACTTTTCACTTTGGGCAGTTACCCCTCTCACCTTGCTCTAGCTACGCTACTGATGATCATCTTAAGTGTCCTTGAAAATCCCAGTACTGTATACACAGTTGTATTACAGGAACTTGATTGTTATTTTCAGTATTCGATAAAATTAATAGCTTCACATGACCTTATTTTTAAAATGTTTCTCTCTCTCAGTTAACTCATAGATAGATTCATAAATTCATAGATATTCCATGGGCACTGAGTCCTACGACCTTTCTCTCCTTGCCAGTATGCTCACTAAGGCAACAACTCCTTTCTCCAGGACGGCAGCACTGGTCTATCCTGGAGAAAATCTGTGGATATCTATCAAGTCATGTAGTTTATGTTTAAAGAAATATAATGACTTGCACTGCAAAGTAAGTTTATTTGAGTGGTCTGAGAGGCACCGGGTTGCAAACTTTTCGTTTATTGTCCTGTCTTTGTTGGTGAAGATTTAGGTCTCTGGTTCTAGAATTGATCTACATATTAGAGTTGTGGACAAATAGGATGTCCAGGATAACTGAGTTTCTAATGACAGTATGACTGATATATAATAAATCAGGACACCTTTCCACTGAGAGGATTACCTGGGTTTCCTTCAGGTGACTAATACAACTGTTCATGTCATAGCTGTTGAAGTCATTGTCTGTTCATTCCTATGTTAGGTGCTCCATGTATTAATACCAAAGTCATATTTGTATAATGCGTACAAAGGGGAAATATAATTACTTGTTTTCTCTTCAATAACTGAAGGTGCACTCATGTCACTATGCAACGTGTTATGTTAGTAACGATGTTTAGAAACATATAATGCAGCCGGTTACACAGTGGATACTCTCTTTTCAAACAGAATTTGCCTTGCATGCATACAATCATTTGCTATACATTAACAGCAAGGGACAATCTGACAATTCTGAAATAACATATGCTGGATCCATGATTTGTTTTTGACATAATCTTTGCAGTGAACAACTCACCTCCATCCCATTCGCACATGTTGATTTAAAATTAGTTGCACATAGTCCTGGATGTTCATTTGCTACTTCCTTCTGAACTACAAAGATAGATTTTTATTGCTGGTCCTTAGAGATTTTTGACAGTAACCCATATGTAGTCTTTATATTTCGGGCAACTTCCTTTTTTATGTGATATGTTACATAACTTATGTACATAATTAAGGAAGCACTAAACTTATGGCAACAGTGAGCAAAGAGTGGTAATAGTCCACAGTGATGTGAGGTAATAAACAGCAATGAGTGGTAATGGTCTGCAGTGATGTGTGGTAATAATCAGCAATGAATGGTAATAGTCCACAGTGATGTGCAGTAATAATCAGCAACAAATGTTAATAGTCCTCAGTGATGTGTAGTAATAATCTGCAATGAGTGGTAGCAGTCTGCAGTGATGTATGGCAATAATCAGCAATGAGTGGTAATAGTTCACAGTGATATGTAGAAATAATCAGCAATGAATGGTAATAGTCCACAGTGATGTGAAGTAATAAACAGCAATGAGTGGGAATAGCCCACAATGATGAGTAGTAATAATCAGCAATGAGTGTTAATAGTCCACAGTGATGTGTAGTAATAATCAGTAATGAGTGGTAATAGTCCACAGTGATGTGTGGTAATAAACAGCAATGAGTGGTAATAAACCACAGTGATGTATGGTAATAAACAGCAATGAGTGGTAATAGTCCATAGTGATGTGTGTTAATAAACAGCAATGAGTGGTAATAGTCCACAGTGATGTGTGGTAATAAACAGCAATGAGTGGGAATAGTCCACAGTGATATGTAGTAATAATCAGCAATGAATGATAATAGTCCACAGTGATGTGAGGTAATAAACAGCAATGAGTGGTAATAGTCTACAATGATGTATAGTAATAAACAGCAATGAGTGGTAATAGTCTACAGTGATGTGTAGTAATAAACAGCAATAAATGGTAGTGGTCTACAGTGATGTGTAGTTATAAACAGCAATGAGCGGTAGTGGTCCACAGTGATGTGTAGTAATAATCAGCAATGAATGGTAATAGTCCACAGTGATGTGAAGTAATAAACAGCAATGAGTGGGAATAGTCCATAGTGATGCGTAGTAATAATCAGCAATGAGTGTTAATAGTCCACAGTGATGTATAGTAATAATCAGTAATGAGTGGTAATAGTCCACAGTGATGTGTGGTAATAAACAGCAATGAGTGGTAATAATCCACAGTGATGTGTGGTAATAAACAGCAATGAGTGGTAATAGTCTACAGTGATGTGTGTTAATAAACAGCAATGAGTGGTAATAGTCCACAGTGATGTGTGGTAATAAACAGCAAAGAGTGGGAATAGTTCACAGTGATGTGTAGTAATAATCAGCAATGAGTGGTAATAGTCCACAGTGATGTGTGGTAATAAACAGCAATGAGTGGTAATAGCCCACAGTGATATGTGGTATTAAACAGCAATGAGTGGAAATACTCCACACTGATGTGTAGTAATAATCAGCAATGAGTGGTAGCAGTCCGCAGTGATGTATGGTAATAATCAGCAGTGAGTCGTAATAGTCCACAGTGATGTGGGGTAATAAACAGCAATGAGTGGGAATAGTCCATAGTGATGAGTAGTAATAATCAGCAATGAGTGTTAATAGTCCTCAGTGATGTGTAGTAATAAACAGCAATGAGTGGTAATAGTCCACAGTGATGTGTGGTAATAAACAGCAATGAATGGTAATAGTACACAGTGATGTGTGGTAATAAATAGCAATGAGTGGTAATAATCCACAGTGATTTGTAGTAATAATCAGCAATGAGTGGTAATAGTCCACAGTGATGTGTGGTAATAAACAGCAATGAGTGGTAATAGTCCACAGTGATGTGTGGTAATAAACAGCAATGAGTGGGAATAGTCCACAGTGATATGTAGTAATAATCAGCAATGAATGATAATAGTTCACAGTGATGTGAGGTAATAAACAGCAATGAGTGGTAATAGTCTACAATGATGTATAGTAATAAACTGCAATGAGTGGTAATAGTCCACATTGATGTGTACTAATAATCAGCAATGAGTGGTAATAGTCTACAGTGATGTGTAGTAATAAACAGCAATAAGTGGTAGTGGTCTACAGTGATGTGTAGTTATAAACAGCAATGAGTTGTAATAGTCCACAGTGATGTGTAGCAATAAACAGCAATGAGCGGTAGTGGTCCACAGTGATGTGTAGTAATAATCAGCAATGAGTGGTAATAGTCCACAGTGATGTGTAGTAATAATCAGCAATGAGTGGTAATAGTCCACAGTGATGTGTGGTAATAAACAGCAATGAGTGGTAATAGTCCACAGTGATGTGTAGAAATAATCAGCACTGAGTGGTAATAGTCCACAGTGATGTGTGGTAATAAACAGCAATGAGTGGCAATACTCCACAGTGATGTGTGGTAATAAACAGCAATGAGTGGGAATAGTCCGCAGTGATGTGTAGTAATAATCAGCAATGAGCAGTAATAGTTTACAGTGATGTGAGGTAATAAACAGCAATGAGTGGCAGTAGTCTACAATGATGTATTGTAATAAACAGAAATGAGTGGTAATAGTCCAGAGTGATGTGTAGTAATAATCAGCAATGAGTGGTAACAGTCCGCAGTGATGTATGATAATAATCAGCAATGAGCATAATAGTCCAGACTGTTGTGTAGTAATAATCAGCAATGAGTGGTAATAGTCCACAGTGATGTGAGGTAACAAACAGCAATGAGTGGAAATAGTCCACGATCTGTAGTAATAATCAGCAATGAGTGGTAATGGTCCACAGTGATGTGAGGTAATAAACAGCAATGAGTGGTACTAGTCCACAGTGATGTGTAGTAATAATCAGCAATGAGTGGTATTAGTCCACAGTGATATGTACTAATAATCAGCAACAAGTGTTAATAGTCCACAGTGATGTGTAGTAATAATCAGCAATGAGTGGTAACAGTCCGCAGTGATGTATGGTAATAATCAGCAATGAGTGATAATAGTTCACAGTGATGTGTAATAATAATCAGGAATGAGTGGTAATAGTCTGAAGTGATATGTAGTAATGATCAGAAATGAGTGGTAACAGTCCACAGTGATGTATGGTAATAATCAGCAATGAGTGGTAATAGTACTCAGTGATGTGTATAATAATCAGCAATGAGTGATAATAGTCAGCAGTGTTGTGTGGAATAATCAGCAATGAGTGCTAATAGTCCACAGTGATGTCTAGTAATAATCAGCAATGAGTGGCAATAGTCCACAGTGATATATGGTAATAATCAGCAATGAGTGGTAATAGTCTGCAGTGATGTGTAGTAATAATCAGCAACAAGTGTTAATAGTCCACAGTGATGTGTGGTAATAATCAGCAATGAGTGGTAACAATCCACAGTGATGTGTAGTAATCGGCAGTGAGTGGTAATAGTCCACAGTGATGTGAGGTAATAATCACCAATAGGTTCATAGGTAGGTACTAGGCTATCTGCCCGAAGGCATTTATAAGCCTAGCCAGAATGTGTTGGCTTTCACCACCCCCTTAGATTAGTTCCCTGTGCCTCTGTCCAGCAGAGCCACTGAAGTGATCCCTGAGGTAAACTTTCTGTTTCCCATCCACTCGTCAAGATTTCTTTTGAAGAGTGTTAGCGAGGAGCTCTGCCTAATGTAGACTGGGATCTTGTTCCAAAGTATGGGAAGTCTCTGGGACAGGAGTCTATCCCTCCAGCACATCCTATTTATTGTTGTGGTGAGGTTTAAATCCCTAGAGCTTGTGGCTTGCGGTGATAAGGTTTTCTTTAGGTGGAGCATGTCCATCAATTCTGGGTTGGACATGGTCTTGTATGTCAGGCAGAGATCACCTCTGAGTAGGCGGTATGCGACTGAGTACAGCTGTAATTTCTTCAGTCGAGCTGCATAGGGCATCTGTTTGAGGCCAGTGATCCTCTTGGTGAGGTACTTCTGTGGTCTTTCCAGCTGTTGCAGATGTCTTGTAAGGTACATCCCAAATGGGGCATTGTACTCTATGACGGGTTTGATGAGTGATGAGTAGAGGGGCAAAATGACCTCTTTTGATCTGGATGCAAACCCTTTTGTGATTAGGTGGGCCATGTAGAAGGATTTTCTAACCACTTTGGCAATGTGATTATCAAAGGTGAGATTACTATCTACTTGGGTCCCCAGATCCCTTATTACATCTTCCATATTTAGGGGACTACCACCTATGTGGTAGTTTGTGGGTACTTTGTTTTTTCCAAAGGAGATGACTATGCACTTTTTGGCATTTAGCTTGAGGCCATGATTTTGACACCAGGTATCCGTCTCAGTGAGACCCTTTTGGAGGATGTCTTTCTCAGCCGGAGAGTCAGTTATAGCCCCTAGTTTGCAGTTGTCTGTGAACTTGGTCAGCCATAGTCCTCCTGTGCTTGCCTGTACCTCTGAGAAGTATATGCTGAACAGGAGGGGTCCTAGGACTGAGCCCTTGGGAACTCCACTTGTAACCGATTTAGAGTTGGACCTAGCTCCCACAACTCTCCCCATGGGGGTTCTGTCCGTGAGCCAGTTGGCAACCCATCTTGTGACATAGGAGTTTATGTTCAGGCTGGTGAGCTTGTCTATAATACCAGAATGGGGAATGGTGTTGAAGGCCTTTGCGGGGTCTAGGTAGGCTGTGTGTACCACCTTTCCCTCATCTATAGCCTTGGTAACTGTCTCAAAGAAGTCCACCAGGTTTAGGAGGCATGATCTGCCCTTAACAAAGCCAAACTGGGTAGGGTCCAGTGTTTGGAGGTTCCCAATGTCTCTGTTAATGAGTTCCATGATGATGTGCTCCATAGCCTTGCAGACCAAGCTGGTCAGGCTTATAGGGCAATAGTTCTCAGGGTCTGTTGTGGCTCCACCTTTGTGGAGAGGAATAACCGCTGCTGTACACCACTCTATGGGTACATAGCCTGTGGAGAGGCTGAGTTTGAACAGTGTGTTTAGGTGAGGGGTTAGTTTGACTTTGAGCTTGTGTAGGATGCAGCCTGGGATACCGTCCGCTCCCATTGATGCTGTGTTTTTGGCTTTGGAGAGGGCTGTTTTAACCTGAGTGTCTGTGATTTCAGGGACTCTACATTCTTCTGGTATGGTTATGGGCCCTCTTGGGGGTGAGAGGGGGGTGAAGTTTGCGCTGAACCTGTCTGCCAGGATGTTGGCAATATCGGTTGGTTCAGTGTATTTTATGCCATTCTGCACTAACTCCGAGCATTTCTGAGCATTTCCACTTAGATTCTTGACATGGCTAAAGAATGCGTTGTGGTTATCTTTGGAGTCCTTGGCAATTTTTCTTTCAAAGCTCGCCTTGGATGATTTTATGAGGGATCGTAGTTTTGTGCTGATACTGATCAGGGATGTCTTCCCTTCTTGGGATTTTACTCTTTTCTGTACTAGTTTCCTCCTTCTATTGTATAGCTTGTTTATGGCAGGAGTCCACCAGACTGGTTTCCTTTTCTTGGAGGAGTGAGTCTTGATTTTGCTTGGGATGGCATGATCCAAGCATTCTTGTAGGTGCCCATAGAATGCATTAGTAAAGAATTTTGCAGCTTGGTCAGCATTATCCTTCAGCATGGGGGCTTTGAAACTTTCCACCTCAGTCTTAAGTAACGTGAAGTTTGCTTTTGAAAAGTTTTTCACTGTGGTTTTCTTGTCTGGGGGTGGGGGCAGAATGTGGATATCCAAAGTGATTTGTTTATGGTCAGATCTAACCAGTGAGGGGTTGACCTCCGGTGTGGAACACCGGTCTCCCATGTTGGTGATGACCAGGTCCGTTATGTTGTCACCTCTGGTGGGAATGTTGACCAGTTGAACCAGGGAGTTTGAGTTTATAATTTCTAGGAAATGTTGGGCAAGGGAGTTAGTACTTGAGTAGTTCTCCCAGTTAATGTTTGGATAATTGAAATCACCCAATATTAGGGTGTTTGGTAGGACCTTTATGTTTCCCAGTGTTTCCATGAACAGGGAATGGGGGTCCTGGGACATGGTGGGTGATCTGTAGCAAGCTTCAATTTGAAATGCAGTTTTGCCCATTGTTAGTTGCATGTGGATGATCTCTGAAGCATCATGCTGTGCCACTAACCTGGAGGTGTGGGTATCCTTGATGAATATGGATACGCCCCCACCTTTTGTATTTCGGTTTGGGTTTTGTGGCCAAAATGTATAGTATGAGTTGTAGCCTGGTAGTGCTGGGGTGCTCTCTGGAGCCTTAAACCAGGTTTCTGTTACTGCACATATATCAATTTTCTCCATACTGAGGCGTGCCTTGAGTGCATGCATTTTGACGTTCAGACTTCTGGTATTGAGTAGCACTACCCTCAGTTTTTTGTTACTTGTGCTATTTACGATGGTAGGTTTGTCTTTTGAGCCTTGCCTAAAAAAGGCACTATGGGTTGGCAAGAGTCTTGGCCAGTATTCGGAAGCCTAAGGGTGGCAGGTGCAAGCCGTCTCTAGTGAAGCAGTGTGGCTTGTTGAGCATGTCATCCCAGGCAGACAGACACTGGATCCACTTTGAATGACACCAGAAACTTAGCCAATTGTTGAAATTGAGAATTTTTTTATTTATACCATGGTATCATTCTTGGTGAGGGCAGGATGCTACTCAGGGTCAGGGTCATACTGGCCTGGGCTACGTGATCAGAGAGCACTTCCATATCTCTTTTCATGTAGTCCAGAGAGGTACGGCTCAGGTCATTTACACCAACATGGACAATGACAGAGTCATATTTGTACTTGTTCTGTAGTGACCTGAGTGCTTGTGTTATGTGGCGGATCCTGGTGCCCGACAGGCAGCTAACAGTAACCTTCTCCTTATTCAGCCTAATGAGTGGGACGTCAGTGTGCCTGACTATAGAGTCACCTATTACTAGTATGTTGGGTATGTTATTTTGCCTTAAGGACTGTGATTGCATGGCACACTGGTTTTGTGAAGTATGTGTTTCATGGTTTGTGTTGGGGGGGTGGAAGTTGCTTGGATGTTTGCTTTGGAGGTCTCTGTTGGTTTTGCAGATTTTTATTTAGAGCCTCCAAGTATGTTTTCATGTATTTATGTGTGTTTTTTTCCAGTGCTGCTTTAATGGGTTTATGTGAGACTGGTGGTGTGATGCAAGTATTTCCCTTCTCCTCTTGACTGTCTGATCCAGTCTTGGGTTGAGAGAGCTTAGCCTCCAGTTTGGCTGTATAATTGCATCTCTCACATGTATTAGTGTTTTGTTGTAGGAGGAGGGGGTTGTCTGTGTACATGAGGCAGTTGTAACACTGCCTCAAAATGCCCAGATTCACCAGTTGGACTGGAGAGTACACCTGAAACTGCCCTTTGGACATGCCTGGAAAGGTACAGTGAACTGTTTTACTGGATGGCTGGTAAGGTCGACTAGAGAGCCTTGTCCTGGGTCTAGTGCTAGGGTTTATAAGTGCTTGCTATAAGTTTTAAGTAAGTGCCAGGCTGAGAAATGAGTGGCTTGAGTGCTTAAGTTGAAAGTTTGTCTAGTTCCAAGGGAAAAATTGAAGAGGAGACTTTGTGGAGCCGGGAATAGTTTTACCCTAGCTAACCGTCCGCAGTGATTTATGGTAATAATCAGCGATGAGTGGTAACAGTCCGCACTGATGTATGGGAATAATCAGCAATGAGTGGTAATAGTTTGCAGTGATGTGTAGTAATAATCAGCAATGAGTGGTAATAGTCCACAGTGATGCATAGTAATAATCAGCAATGAGTGGTAATAGTCTGCAGTGATGTGTAGTAATAATCAGAAATGAGTGGTAATAGTCCAAAGTGATGTGTAGTAATAATCAGCAATGAGTGATAATAGTCTGCAGTGATGTATGGTAATAATCAGCAATGAATGGTAACAGTCTGTAGGGATGTGTGGTAATACTGAGTTTACTGGGAAGCATATGATACAACAAGTGCTCCTTTTGCTTTGATGTTACCACTGGATAATGGAATGTGCTAGTTACATTTTTATATCTGTTTTGCATGGTCACTTATGCTTCTAAAGTTTTCAAAACTAAGTATAAACTTGAAGAGCTCCACATTTCACATAACATTCTTCACAGTGGGCAATGCACGTCTGTCTGTCACTATTCTCTAGCTTAGTTAAAAAAATGCACCCTTTAGATAGTTTCCTTGATTCATTGTACATTTGCTGCTGCATACAGTAACTGCATGAGGATGTCAAGACTGTTGATTCTGGGTGTAGTCTGATAAATGGGGCAGGGTTACCTACAGGAAAGGGGCATGGACACAGCACGCAGGGTGTGGCTTGCTTGTCAAGAAATGGCACAGTGGAAAGGTGGCAACCCTACTGGCAAATGATGTGATGGGACTAATGGCACTGGTATTTCACTGGCATGCGATATGATGGGATAGGTACCACTGACATGAAGCTTGTGTAAGTAGATGTTTCCTAAATTTAGTTCTAAACTCTGTATATGAGTTGAGTTCTCTTGGTAGGTTAGTACTGATTACCAGCGTGTAGAGGGTAATGTGGAGAAAGCATGATTGGTGTAGTTTAGTTTCATAGCATATGTGGCCAGATTGGGGGTGGATTATGAGACACGGCTAAGGCTGCATGACAAGGTTTTAGGAAAGAGTTTGTTTGCTAGAGGTGAGAATGAGTCAGGAGTAACAATTTTATAAAAGATGGAGTCAAGGAAGTCAGATCTTTGCTTGGTAAGCAGCCATCTGGTTTTAGACAGAGTCTGGCAGAACAGTTTTTTGGTGATACGAGTTTGTGATGATATAGTGTACTTCACTGGAGATGATTTATAGGTCAGCTGTATTTTTCTTTGACCACAAAAAGGAGCGAACATCTGATGAAGTCTTGTACACAAAACAAAAGTGCTACTCTTGCCTGTTATTAAAGAAGTTTGTCACTAACTGAGTGACTGGACCTTCGCTCCTTTTTGTGGTTGAGTCTTTTACAATTACTTTGTGCATTTTTAGCTGTATTTTTCTTTGAAGCTGTATCAATGATGGGAAGTCCATACTCTAGCTTGGCAATTAGAATTCTTTTGACTATTGCTACCCTTGCTGGAATCTGTTAGAAAGGAAGTCTTTTAACCAGGGTAGGGATCCTCATTAATGCTGGCTTCTATTGCTTTTCTAGTAGCAGTGAGTGGTCAATTAGGTCAAATGATTTTGTTAAATCAATGAAGACTACCTTAGTAGTTTTGCTGTGGTAATGAAATTTACAGTTTATAACCAAGCTCTATTAGAATAATGCAGTTAAACCATAAATTACTAAAAATCATATGTAATTGCATCCTTGAATGATTTTTTTACTGCTATCAGTGGGGACTGTTTTTTTTTGTTTTGATTTTTTTTTATTAATGGTGTTTGTTATTTTTAGTGCAGCTGAAATTTTATGTTGTATTACCTGAAGAAGCTACATTTGCAATATTGTATTGGCAAAAGAACTCTTTTGCCCTTAGTCCTGTTAACTGTCTAGTTTGTATTCATTTATTGTTTTTTAGGTGATTTTTCTTTCCACCTACCGGTCACCAGCCTCTTCCTGTTGGTCTTGAGCTTATTTGTTCTCTCACCAGTGGAAGTCCCTAGCATGAAGACAGGAACTTTCCAGTGGGGGATGACATACAACCAGCCAAAGATGTGCTTTGTGCCCTCACTGTAGCTGCTGGTGTCAGCAATGATTTTTTTTCCATTAGGCTTTAACCCTCCCATGATAGGACCTACAATGCCCTGAGCCCTCCCTATCTTTGTGCAGACTTCTACTCACACACACTGATGAGTGTGTTGCCATCACCAGCTTGGCAGCACCAAGCCCACATCCCCAATCCAGGCTGTTTTAAGCACTTTGCAAACCTGCTCTTTCTTATGGACAATCAGCTGTCCGGAACCATCACTCACTTCCTCGTGGATGGTGGAGAGGCATTAACTATTCACTCTTATCCTCCCCTGCTGTTTTTTCCATCACCCGAGCTGCTACCATAACTCAGGTAGTCTAGGCCATATTCAGGGCTTTATCCCTCTACATGCAGAGCTGGAATCTAGGTTTTTACCTTCATTTTCTCCTGATAAAATGGTACAACTAGATTGAATCCACACTTTTCTTTTGTGTTTCACAATGTATTTTATTCTTTTATATATTTATTTTTAACTTTGGTTTTAATTCTAGGCATTTTAAGCTGAACAATGATGTAACAATAAAAAGGTCTTCTTTGCTTATTGCAGGCAAGTTAAATATGCATTATATTTTTAGCAATAACCTGTGACTGGGTATGGGTATCACAGGATTTAAAATACTACAAAAAAGGACCAGCACTGCAGTAAACCAAGTCCATGGATAAAAAGTACTTAAATAAAAAAAAACAAACCTCAGACTACGGAAGCTCCCAGAAGTAAACTTTATTCCAACAAAGTAAAATGCAGCAAAGCTTTCAGGTTAGAAAAGCCCTTCCTTAGTGCTTTAAAGTATCTTAGTAGCTGCCCATTTTATAAACTTCCTACAGTCATGTGACACAGCCCGAGTCTGATTTAAAGCAACAGATGAGCTTACATTGACATAATATTTTACAAGTTTTTCAGTATTCTAATATATTTTTAATTATTTATGTATTTACGAATATTTCTGATATCATGATATAGTTCAATGTATTTATTTTTCATAATTATTTTAAGGTTTGAACATGCTGAATTGTAATACTGTTGCTTAAGAAGTAAGTATTCTTTAGATTGATAATAGTCATTGCATTCATAGGGCCAGATTCAAAAAGAGTTGCTATCAGCTTAAGTCTTCCTTGATTCCAAAACACCTGCTTACAGCCTGCTGTCCGTGTAAGTGGTCATTTGCACTGAGAGCAAGTCTTTTGGAATTGGGGCCACAGTCTTTTCCATACCTTGGATTTATTCCCCAGTTTTCTCCTTAAATCAATGCACACAAACCCCAAATTATATATTTTTTGTGAACGTTTACAGACACATTTTCATATCTTGAAAAGTATACAACCTAGACATGTATTGTTAGAACATTTTTGTTAACCAGATATACATTTTCATATCACAACAACAAATTCCATTATAAGTGCATGTTTGTTGACATATTTACAAAAACATGAAAACATATGCATACTTGTATAATTACAATACAAATAGTACTGGATATCTCTCAAGATGTGAAACTAAGTGCAAATGTCAAAGACAGTTTTCCTCAACAACATTTAAGGTTTCACCTGATGCCATGTCATGAAACAGTTTGTATGTCACTTGTTTTATTGAACCCTTCAGCGAACATAAGGACTCCAAAATGACAAACCAAGAGCAGGAAACAGGGCAGGGGTAAATAACTATAAATAGCACAAATCACCCAAATCACCCAATGAGTCAACGAGTAACTGCTTAAACAAACGGACAGTATTATAGCAAAAAACAAAGCGGTTAAGCGAAGCATGACTTCATAAATCATAAAAGTAAAAAACTTTTATTAAAAAGGTTAGTGCTTTCACCACTCATCTAGAGGCTTCATCAGTCCATAAAAACAAGGAACTCTAAATAACAGTTCTGTATACTCACAATGCCTCATCAATCAATCGTAAACCCACCACCAGTGTATATGCAATCATAAACATCCCAATCAGCAAAACCAAGCATCACCACATAAATCACGTAGCCACATTGTCAAAAGCCAACAATTCTTAAAGCTATATCCTGACTAACAATAATTCTTATACATGTAAAGAAATCACCCGAAATATTAGCCCCACGATATCTTAATGTAAGAAAACAGAACAAAAATCTCATTTTTGTTTCATTTTAATAAAAGTTTTTTACTTTTATGGTTTATGAACTCGTGCTTCGCTTAACCGCTTTCTTATTGTTTGATGTTAAATAACTGCCACACCTCAGTTTTGGCCATTGGGGTTTTCCTTCATCCCCTCACAACCTGCCAACATCACCAACATCTTAACAGACTTTAAGTTGTATGTTCAAAGGTTGAATCTACAGTTTATTTTACATTCCAGAGAAGGACTTACAATCTAACCCTTCACAGCATTCTACAGGTTTATTATGACCTGTGTGAAGAAGATTTAAGGAGAAAACTAGGTAAAAAATCCAAGGTACAAAACCTTCCTTAAGATGAGAAACTTGCCATTAAAGAATTTTCGGAAAACAGAGACATATGGGTGATGAAAGCAGACAAGTGGGTATGATAGTCCTAATGAACAGCAGTGACTACAATCTGGCCATTAACAACTTGCTCAAATATATTGACATTTACAAGGAGATCACATTAGATAAAATCAAGAAGTGTTTTTCAGACATCAATAGCACTTGATTTATTAAGCCAGGGCAATCATTTAAGTGTTGAGCTACCCAAAATGGCCAGATTATTTGGCATACCCAAAGTACACAAAAATAAACTCAACTTACCCTTCAAGCCAGTTGTTGAAGCTGACCAATATAAAACAGAACTTATCTCTGTTTTCCTAGACCACATCCTAAATCCAGTTGCTCAAAAATCCGAATTTTACCTAAGGGATTTATTGCACCTTTTAGAGTAATTGAGCAATATTTGGGACATAGAAGACAGGTGCGTTTTCACATATATGGTTGTGGTGTCATTGTATACATGCATCGAGCAGGATATTGATATAGGTTTTGTGAGAAGTACCTCACCAAATTCATGGATTTTGACAACACTTTAGTCAACACTATTTGCATTTTGCTTGAAATTGTGCTAGGCAACCATTTTTTCACTTTCTTAGGCAAACATTTTAAACAAATATGAGGGGTTGCTATGGGAGCAAGGGTAGCTCCTGTCTTTGCCAGTCTTGCGATGGCATGGTGGGAATAGAGATACTTTAAATCCTACTTTTTGTTTGAGAAGGTTGTGTTCTATAAAAGTTTCATAGATGATTTGAACATCTTGTAAGGGGTACAGAAGAGGAATTCAATCAACTTTTTCTTTTTGTGAATTCAAGTACCTCGTTCTTAAAGTTCACTGTAAGTGGTTTAGGGAAAACCATCAATTATTTGGACATCACTTTATCCCTTGGCCATGGTAGCAATATTTTTGAGAGTAAAATTTATAGGAAGGAGACATTTTTTGTATCAATATTTGCACAGAAGAAGCCACATGAAGAAGGGTGTAGTCAAAGGCCAATTCATCAGACTTAATATGCCGACGAGCGATGATAACATTTTTGAACAAGAAACAGACACTTCAAAATAATTTTTCATGGCCAGAGAGTATTATTCTGATTGGCTAATGAACATAACCCCATTGCTAAGATCAGATAAGGCTAGACCTATCCTGCATGAGTATCTGTCTTAAAGTTTATTGGCCAGTAGTGACACAACCACCCTCTCACAGACTTCATTGATTCATTATAGAGGGACATTCCCACTTCCTATTTCTGGAGACATACCCCCTGATGAGACATACTCAAAGAAAACTGAAAAATTATCTTATGAATATGGTCAAAATATTAGGGGATATTCCTTCTTTCACTTACAAGAGTGTGAACAATGTGAAGTCTTTGTTAGAAAATTATCCCTCCATAAGTTTGACAAGATATGGCACACCAGGGACATACAAATACAGTACATGCAAATAGTGCTGTTTTATTTGTAACACTTCAAAGGTCTTCATAAAGGCACTTAATATAGAGCTTTGGTCTAACAACATATATCATTCAAATTCTCAGGGGGTAGTTTACCTGGCAATGTGTGATTCCTGCCCAAGTTACTAAGTGGGCTAGACAACCAGGAAGTTATCACAGAGGATTTATGAACATTCCCTAGCTATATGGAGTAAGGATTTGAGCAACTCCTTAGCCAAACATTCATTGAGTTGTCCTAATTTCAAGAAATTTCAGTTTTTCATTCTTGATGCTGTCTGTTTGAAAGCCTTATCAGGCAATTACAAAATATTATTGAAATGTCGTGAATCTTAGCGGCAAATCAAACTAAGAGCAGATAAAAATCCAGGTCTGAATGAATCAGTGAACATTAAAGTGTTTTTTATTAGAGCAAAGACTATAAAATATGGGATTATTCAATGATTTATTTGTTTAAGGTACTATTCAGTCATATCTATGCTGAATGTTGTTTGCAATTTTTAATAATTTTAACATTGTATCTTTAAGGAATGTATTTTGTTGAGTATGTGATGATTGGTTGATATTGACCATGTGACTTTCATGTTACCATTTTTTTTAATCTTGGTGTTGCTTTAGGTTTTTGGATTCTGATGAAGTTTTTAACTTATTAAAAAGAATGAAAACGCTTAGTTTAAAGTGTATACAAGACTCTGTGCTGTTTTTAGTAGAACCTTTGTTATTTGGTTGCTTGTTTTCATTCTATGTCACTTTGTGTGTTTCATTGTTATTTTCATAATTACTAACAAAAACTAACAATATTTCCAGAATACTGTAGGACTATCTAGCCTAACAGTTTTTTAAAACAAGAAACATCTTTATTAAATTATCACTTATTACATAGACAATTATACATTTATTTAAGTAAAAGCAAACCATATTGGCATATTTTCAGTTGCTGCAAACATTATACATCACTTATAATCTATCCAGTCACAGTCAATCAAACAGTCAAACAATACACAGCTCATTCAGTTCCTACCTTCCCTTAAACCTCATTACTCCTCCAAAACATTATTCTGTATGTATTGTTCCAATTCCTATTTTACTATGTAATTTGCTCCTAATCTTTCCTAAAGATCTCACTTCTAATTTTACCCCTGTTACCATAGTCACTAATTCTAGTGTAGTTGGTTTAGATTTTGATTTCCATTTTCTAGTAATTGCGTTTTTGGCAGCCACCAGAATTAAACTCAGCAAGGCCTTACTATAGCTGGGTAAGTCCGACTCCATAGCACAGCTAAAAATCATTTTCTTAGTTACACCAATTTGCTCACCCACTACTGTCTGTAGGGAATTTTTTAAGTTTGCCAACTCATTACACTCCCAAATAATATGTTCTCAATTACCTCTTTCTTCCCCATCACATCTACAATATTTGCAATCTGAGGAAAAATTCTTTGGAGACTGCAGGAAGTAAAAAATACCAAGCAAAGATCCTAAATCTTCTAGACTTTGTTGCATATTTGGGAGCCATGCATATATTATCCTATTGTTTCTTTGTGAATTGTTTATCCAGTCTCTCTTCCTATTCCTTTTTAACCTCGTCTGATTGATTCCTACAATTATTGTGCAATATTTTGGGTCTATATTACACATTCAAATGCTTAAATGTTCGAATTGCTAAAGATCGAACTTTAGTGATCGAACATTTAAATGTTCGAATATAAATAAAAATGAAAAAAAACTAAAGGGTGTAAGCAGCAGGGCAAGCCCCCTGCACCCCCCACACCCCCTGCTACTTAAATATACCAAATCTAAGATCGCCCTACAGTGTAGGGAATGGGAAATTTTCCGTTTCTGCACTGTAGCACACTGAAGTGCGATCTCAGAGTTGGTATATTTAAGAAGCGGGAGTGTGGGGAGTGCAGGGGTACTTTCCCCCCTGCTTACACACTTTCCTTTTTCTTTTTTTAATATTTTTTTTTACATATTTGAACATTTAAATGTTCGATCACTAAAGTTTGATCTTTAGCGATTCGAACATTTAATCGTTCGAATATGTAATATAGACCCCGATATTTCATATGCTCTACTAATTATCCCTTTTTTAAAAGCAACTTCTGTTCTAGAGTCTACTAAAACTCTACCAGCACTGGTCTTTCACTTAGGATCCCTCTATTTATTTCTCTTTGTCTATACTCTGACATCAGTCTTTGATAGGGAAGGCAATCTCTAGTCTGCAGTCCAAATGAATTCTTGGCCACTTCCCATTCTATTACCCTTCCCTCTAATTATTTACTCCCAATACTTTGGTTCCTTCAGCAGTTTTCTCCAGTAAATTTCAGCCCTCTCTTGCCTAGTCTCTGTACCTCTGATTACAATCATCCTTAATGGCAGAATCTCCTTTCTCCATCCCTGGTTTGGCTTAGTTCTTAGAGCACTTTCTGCTACTTTATGAATATAATATTCATTCTGTATTATAATATTCTGTATAGTTATTGTTATTATGCTTAAATCTGCATTCAAAATCTTAGTCTCTCCTTATTTCTTGAGCTTTCTCTCTATTTCGTCCTCATCCCTTTCCACTTTGAATTCTAGCTTTCTGCTTGTGCTATGTATAGGAGGATTAAATGCGTAGCTCTGAAATACTCCTTTAAATCAGATAATCCCAAACTACCTTGTCCTTTTGGAAGGATCAGCTTATCCCATTTGACTCTTGCCCACTTCCCTTCTCAGGTAAAATCCTTCAAGTATTTATTAATTGATATTCACAGCTTCTTTTCTGGTTGATAAACGGGTCTATATTAGATCACCGAACGCTTAAAAAAGCAAACAGTGATTAATCGACCCTATGTAAGTGAAAGCTTACAATTTCGATCTGTCAGAACAGCAATTTTTTTCCTAATTGCTGTTTCAACAACCAAAAAAAAATATAAAACACTTTAAACATTACATTAAGTGGGGGGCTTTGCCTCCACACCCCCTACTTAAATATACCAACTCTGATACCACACTACAGCGCAGAAAATGGCAAAGTAACAAAGCGGCCAAGTGAATTATTTCCCAGGGAAAGAATTTGCTTAAAAGCCACTTCGATCTTTTGCCGCTTCTGTCTTTTGAGTTCGACCAAGACGCATTCGAAAGAATGCATCTTCTGTCTTCTAATAGGGAACCTGATAAACATATGCCTGACCGGTCTATAAAATTAAAGGTACTAAAAACATTTTCAGTGCTTCTTGATATCCATATCCATAAAACAGAGCTTCCACTTTTTCAGTTTTCGTATTATCTTTTATTTAGTATCTTCCCAGATATCATTAGCTGCCAACAGAATACTTTTTATTCCATACTCCTTAGTACTTCATTTTATCATGTCCCCATAAATATCGGTATTGCTGAACCAATTTGTGTGTGGGTACATAGGTTACAGCTACTGCCTTTGTTTTATCTTCATTACTTTTGTATCTGAAAAGACTTGAAACTGTCTTAGAATGTTCCACAACACAGAAGTGTCCTTTTTTGGTTTTATCAGATATAAAATAATATCATCTGCAAACAAAGCTAACTTTTCTTTAAGACCATACCAATTATATCTTGAATTTCTGAGTTCCTTATTTTCTTTGCCAATATCTAAATATGATGCAAATAGCAAAGGGAAAGAGCCTACCCCTACCTGTTTCTTTTTCACTCAAAAAGAACTTATCAAAGAGGAACCTCCTCTCCGACTTTAATTTTTACCTCTAATCCCACATATATCTTCCTAATCAACTTTATAATTTTATCAGGGTGTGCAAATACTTCCATTGCCCTACTCATAAAATCCCAGCTTACACTGTGGAATACCTTCACTGCATCAAGACTCATCAACAACAGTGATATTTTCTTACATTCTGCTTCCCTCTTATTCATCATTGTTCTATTAATGGTGTCAAATGTTTACCTCCCCTCCACAAAACACATTGATCCATCATCATCATCATCATCATCAACCCCCTTTTTCCCATTTTCTACATGGGGTCAGGGTGTTGTGGTAACTGTCAACATCTCTCTCGATTCAATGCCACATTCTTGTCTTCTTCAACACTCATGTCTGACTGTTGCAGATCTTCTCTCACACTATCCATCTTTTTGCTGGATGCCCTTGTTCCCTCTTACCTTCCTCCTGTCTGTCCCAAGTCTTCACTAGATTGTCTTCTTATTTTCTGCACATGTGCCCAGGCCATTGTAATCTGTTCTCTTTGATCTTTTTTGCAATTAGAGCTGCCACCACCTTTCTTTACTCCAACCCTACTCTCATTTCCCATCACACTGTAACTCACCAAACTAACTGCTAAAACAACCTTTCCAGAACAATAATAGGAACTATGCTGTATTTCCCACTCTCAATACTCACCTCCTATTAGAATTGCGTCATTTGCCAAATTACCCCATTCTTGTACAGCAATGCTCACTTATTAGACTCTATTTTATATTAACTTTTATTTGTGCGTATTATAATTTTTCTTGGGTAACCTGTGCTTAGAATTTATTACTTACTTGTTATTTTCTTGTTACTTGAATAACCTCTATGGTGAATGTATTACTTGCTTGTACTGTGAAGTTTCTTATTGTATATTTTGTACTGTGGAGCTTTTCTCCCCAGGCCTCTGCTGAAATAGGGAGCAAGCTCAGTCAGACTATTCCGGTCAACAAATGTCAAATAAATAAATAATAAATAAATAAATTACTGCCCAGGTTTGTGCACCAAAGAATAGTACTGGTTGCACCACTGTTTTCTACAGCTTACTTTTCAGCTTCTTTGGTATTCATCTGTCATACACTATACCTGAAACTGTATGCCAGTTGGCTGCAGCCACTCTGATTCTAGGTTTGTCCTCTTAATTCACACTTCTCTTCTCCTCAGCCAATCCTCTCAGATGTTTGAAGCTGATAACCTGTTCCGCTATCTTCCATTGTATCTCAATTCTCAGCTTCTTCTGATTTCCCTAATGTGCTGCCATTAGGACTGTCTTATCTGTACTTAGTTTCATAACATATGGCTTCAATTTTACAACTCCTTCCCCTATCCTTTACTGAAGTTCATGCTCAGAGTCTACCTGTAATGCCACATTGTCTGCATTCAGCAACTTTGTTGATCCTTCCACTATGACCTGTATACTAATTTAATCCATCATCAGTATGAACTACAGTGGGCCCTGAGCTGAACCCTGATGCACAACCTCTCCCACTGGGAACCCCTCTGTGAGACCAAATACTATTCATACTTGTGTGATTGGGTCTTTGTTCATAGCCTGCACTAATTATACCAATGTTTCTAGGACTTTGAACCACTGAAGGACTGCCCAAATCAACTTTCATGTACCTTGTCATATGCTTTCTCCCAGTCTAGGAATGTCCAATTGAACTATTTCCTTATCTCTATCTTCCTCTCAAAATTGACCCATACCATCAATTTTGGTATCACCTTTGCCATTCTTTTACTCATTATAGAAATAAACACTTTATAATCATGGTTTAGAATCAAAATGGGCTTATATGAAGCTGGATCTGATGGATCGTAACTACCTTTAGGTCTTTGAGCCACCATCACTTTCTTCTAGGATGTTGGTGTTTCTCCTCCTTTTAAAATACTGTTAAAAAAAAAAAACTTCCAGATTTTTAACACTTACTTCCCTCTTAGCTTCCAAACGTTCACAAAAATTGCATCTATTTCTGGGGACTTTCCTGTAGATTGGTTATACATCATTATTTTTATTTCATCTTCTCATATCCTAACTGTTAGTAACTGAGCCTCATCTACCTCTAACCTTTGTACATTTAATTCTTCAATAAACATTTCCATTTGTTCTTTTTCTTGATTCCCACATTTCTCTGCTTTATACAGATTTTTGCAAAATTTCCAAAATATTTCTAGTACCTGTACAGGATATCTGGTTATTTTCCTTGTTATACTGCAGTGGTGGTGCTGCGGTAGCATTGTTCCCTCACAGTAAAACGTTGTCCTGTTCAATTCTCAGCTAGAGCGTCTTCTGTGTGGAGACATGCGTGAATGGGCGGACCTTCATTGAAGGTTGTGCATCAGGGCCGGCAACTCGGCATGTAAAAATCTACTGCCAATCATTAGCGGACCGGAGTTCCGCTGTGGCGACCCCTAACCGGGAAAAGCCGAAAGACACAACAACAACATAGGCTCCCTAAGCCTGGCAATAACCCTTCTTCTTTCTGTTACCTGAGCCTTTGTGCTAAAAGTTTTTGTGCTCTGGAGTTATTATCAAAGAACAGTTGCTTAACAGCAATCTTTCTAAACTCAGTTATATTATTGAGATACTCCATTATTTTCTCTTTAGCACTCTGCACTTGTACCTCTGCTTGTTCTGTAAGATACACTCTATTGTGCAATACTTTAATCTTTCTCAGTCCCTCTAAAATAAGTCTTGTTACTTCTTAACCATATCTTTTTTTCTTTTATTTCCAACCTACTTTTAAACCCCACTTTAATTTTGCACTCCCTAGCTATATTTTTAGAAGGGAGCTTTATCTTCCTTAATAATAGTGAATATTTTCCACTGCCCATTCCTTAAATTCCTATGGTAAGTAATCTGAAATATTTATTGAATACTTATCAAAACTTTCAATTAAAAGTGTTCCTGTGAAATACAATTTCTGTCTAGCCTAGCCCAGTTTTTGTACCTCGAGGAATACTATGTAAATTCTCTCCAAACTCCTAGTACTAAATTCACATCTGGAATACTAAATATTTTATAAATTTCGTAAAAATCTACCATCTTTTGTTATATTTCTTTTCTAGGCCCTCAAGATACATCCTTACTATTGCAAATGAAATTCTAGTCATAACCTGTAAGTAATATTCCCTGATGAAAGCTGATTATTTCTAAACAGAATTTTATGAAGCTCCATTGTAGCAGTTTTAGGTGGAATACAAATACATAGCAGTGTAATCATCTTCCCTTGCCAGTAGCCCCTTAGTACTACAGATCCACCATTATTATTTTTTCCCTCTCTTCTAGCACTATTGGTGCACATCTCATAAATTAAGATAGGTATTAATATTTTCCTTTGTCCCAGATATTCCACTGAATAATCCTCCTGAAATCCTTTCTTTAATAAATTCACACACTTTTTTCTTTCCAAATATGTCTCCTGCAGCATAGCTATTTGGATTCTGCATTTTTAATATAGTTCACTACTCTTTATTTTTTGTATATATCTATGAGACCATTCACATTTAATGATAATATGGAAAGTGCTGTCATTATGATAAGTAGTTATCTTTCCCACCTGCATAACAGCTTTTTTAAAAGTATCTCATTTCAGTTTTTGTGTTAGATGAACTAATGTTTGGCACGTCAATCTTTAATATAATTATTTCTTGTCATATCCATTTGAACCTATGTCACATCTTGCAAGACTTTTTGTTTTAATGAAAACTCTCAAACAAAAACAAACACACCCTCAGAACACCCCAGGGACTATTGATATGAACACATAAAACTATGTACATCTTCAGATAATGACATTTAACCCTCTAATAGGGACAATTGTCGCAGACTGACAGCCACCGTCACAGGCTTGAATTAACTAATAATGAAAGTAATCCATGCTAAGACACATTATACAGCATGTGCTTCTACTTCCACTTAGCAGTGTGTGTTTTTGTCTTATTTTTATTCCTTTCCCACATGACAAAAAAAGCTTGAATGCTTTCAGAAAACATTATCTCCTAGCCATTGAAAGAAAGAGGTATTCTGTTTTTATTGCCCCTTATCAGATTGTCTCCATAGATACATGAGAACCAGATACACATTTGCCTTAATGCCTACATGTCTTAAAACTGAACAAGAAGAAAGCAAGAAGAAGGGAAAATAGGGGCATCTGTTTACTTTAGTATCCCAATTACACACAAAAATAACTGAAAAAGCTTTACTTTATAGCATGCCGTATATGTCATGTACTATAAAAATACTGTTAAGCACAACGT
Organism: Protopterus annectens; assembly: GCF_019279795.1. NCBI lineage: Eukaryota > Metazoa > Chordata > Ceratodontiformes > Protopteridae > Protopterus > Protopterus annectens. The sequence goes on along the minus strand of NC_056732.1, from coordinate 1,361,321,405 downwards.
TTTGTTTTACTTACAGTTAATTCTTTCCTTCCTGTTCCCCTCGCCTTAATGTTCTTTCATCTTTCAAAGACTAATGACATGAAGTGGATATATGCTTTGGTGTCCCCTACAAGTTTACAAAGACAAAAAAGTCTAGTATTTCTAGGGTTTCTTGTTCTGTCACACTTTACACACGTAACCGATGCTTTATAATCCCACATTTATTCATCAATTTCCGAGTTGCTGATTTTCTTCCTGTTGATCTCCATCTCCCAAATCCAGTCTCTACTTCATTTACAATGAACTCCTGATTCTTCTAGTCAGCTCTTGTACTTTTTAATGTCTCTGAAGCATTTTCATTTTGAACCTTGGAAAATATTTCACTGGCATAGTTTTTCTATTGGCTTTGTTATCAGAAGAATAAGAAGCAGAATCCCCTTCTGTTTGACAGCTCACTTTTTGCTGAGCAGACTTTTGTATTTCCTCCTTAGCATGTTCTGCATGAATAAATGCTTTTGACATCTCATGTTTTCCCTATGTGCCCTGTCATCTAATTCTACCACTTTTTGAAACATCTCTTCTTGAGCACTCTCATACTCAGTCTTTTTTCATTTCATCCTCTGATTTTTGCAGTTTTATCAGCTCATTTGAATATTTGTTTAAAGCTTCTTTCATTTTTTCACCCTTTTACTATTTGAGTTGATATACTCCTTTAGTGTTTCATTTACTTTAATCAGCTCTGAGCATATTATTTTTTTCTCCCAATTACTCAAAGTCATATCTTCACCAAAACTGGAGCTTGAACTGCTTTTTTGCTGAACAGCTGCAGGATTCTTCCCAGTCAGTGTTTTCTCCTCACCATGTATGAACAATTTCCTTCAGGCTCTCTGAATTTCTTTTTGCTGCTATCCAGGCAATGCACTGAAATTTACCCAAAAAGATAAATTCATTGGCACTCTTTTATGAGTTTTGGTTTTCACACTGCGAGAGCTGAAATTATACTGTTACTCAGTGTTCATCCATCTTTGAAGTCAACATTTTGCTAATAACTGCTTATCTTTTCTAATACTGCCTGTTATTAGCTGTTAAGTCACTTAGTTAATGAAGCCAAACTCAACAAAGTCCTGGATATCATAAGGAGGTATGGATGTGAAGTGGAAGTATACAAAAAGGCAGTATGGGCTTGAGTGAGTTAAACTACTATGAAGATCAGGGGATGTAGGAACACACTAGCAACCAGGACAACTACAAGTGTGCCACAGTCACACTTAAACTTTTATGGTGATCAGGGAGTGTGGTGGTGGCACTTTTTCTATTATGGGGATCGGGGATTGGGAGGTGGTGGAAATCATGGGAGGGTAAACAAATTTGTGTGTGAGAGTGTGTGTGTGTGTGTGTGTGTGTGTGTGTGTACATGAGTGTTTGTGTTTGAATGTGTTTATGTGTGTGTGTGTGTGTGTGTGTGTGTGTGTATGAATGCATGTTTATGTTTGAATGCGTACACGTGTGTGTGTATGAGTGTGTGTTTATGTTTGAATGCGCGTGTGTGTGTGTGTGTGTGTGTGTGTGTGTGTGTGTGTGTGTGTGTGTGTGTGTGTGTGTGTGGCAGTGTGATTGGGTGGGAAATACTAATGCTTACACAAGCAGAAGTTTACTACTATGACATGCAGATGAGAAATGATATGCACATTGCAGTAGTTAACTGTGATTCAGTGACATGAAGTTGGCTAATAATGAGATTTTTCCTGACCGTAGCCAACCTGTCTTTGAATCACAAAATGCCATGGCATGGGACCAGGCCTGTGGCTCACACTAGGTCCTTTATAAATTCATGGACATGTCTCTTTGCTGAATACTTTATTATAATACAGACTTTTGAGTCTTTTAATATAGTAGTCACTTCAGTCATATGATCTTTCATTTTTTTATTTATAGTTATTTTGGAAGACTGCTATCTTATAGGCATTGTGGGTTGCATTGCCAAATTCTCTTTCACCTAAAGAAATCTGGTAATGGTTTGCATACCTGCCCAGTACATACACCGGCTGTGAGTGATGTGCCAGTAATAGCTTCTGAATGGAATGGAAACTAACTTAGCCTGCATGTGCTTTTTGTTTTTTTTTTTAATTTTAGTTGCTATTATTTATTAACTTGGTAGGTGAAGTGATCTGCTTGGACCCACTTTTAGATGTGATGGAATGAAGGGTAATGATATGTGGAGAGTTTAGCCAGTTGTTTTGGGAAGTGGGAGAAGACCAGAGTACTTTGAGAGAACCCATGCATGGACATGGCACAAGGAAAACATGCAAAATTCCACACAGTGATTGAGTGGAGGTCAAGGCTTAACCCAGGACTCTGGAGCCGGGAGGCAGAGATCACAATTAATAATGAACCTCTCTGCTGCTGTAAGCTGAGGAAGGACACCCCCTTGCACCCCTTTTATGTAAATATAAATACATTTGTGTGATCATAGCACTTTATGGTAATTTGTAGTATGATAGGACCTGGTGCTTTTTGTACAGCTTGACAAATCTCTCAGTTGCAGAGAATCACCAGGAACATCTACTACCAATATGAGTTTACCAATATACTGACACTGTTTAAGTCATTTACTAATGTTTCATGGGTTTCAAGTTTTCTGAATGTACTAATGTCAGTCAATGCTCCTCCTTTTTTGCAAGAGGCCCTATTTGTAGTATGTTCCTGAAAAGTAAGTTCTTGTTTGGCTGCAACATGTCTGACCACACTATTCTCTGTTTTGGGGACTTCACGCATAACTGTTGAAGTGTTTCCTACCATGGCTTCTACTGCAAATGCCATATCATGTAACAGTCCAGCCATGCCCCACTATGTACTGAAATTGTGCAAGTTCTCCTGGAAATGATGCAAAAAGTATTATGTGCTGTTACTAGCTAATTTCTAAGGAAAAGGTAAACAGACCAGTGTGACAATTACCAGAGAGCAAAGAAGAAAAAAATTCCAAGCTATGAGAGGGGGTAGGGTGCTTTATCAGGAATTAATCAGTTCCAGAGATATGCATGCACTAGGAAAAACAGATATACAAAATAGACAGAGATAAGCTCAGGATGTGTTCACCCTGTGGGTGGTAGATAAATGGGAAAATCTTTTTGATGAAGTGTCTTACTGACACCAATGTAAAATATGGCCTGGGAACTTTAGGGACTAAATGAAAAGTTAAAATTAATGCCAGTACATGACGGACTAAGCGAGCAAACAAACTGAGCTGTAAAATGGGGAAGTTGCTCAGTTATTGAAGATGCTTAGTAGGTACAGCAGGGAATTTAGACTACAAACTATTAATGTATTGCTTAATGTAACCGAGAGTACGGAGTTTGATTCCTTCCACCTACATTTACCTGGTGTGTGAAGTTACCTAACCATACAGTGGTCCTGGCTTACCACTGAAAAGGGACACCTTATCATATTAACAAATATATGAAATAAAATAAAATACATTGCACTGAGGCTTATCCCCATGTAAATCCTGGGATCCTAGGAGCATAAGTTTATGTTAGTGTAATAAAATGCAAACATGCTGCCAGATTCAAAGCCATGTCTTGAGATTTGAAAAGCATAGTCATAACTATCACACTTTTTGATAAGAGGCTCAGGAAAAGTTTTTGTGTACTGGTTCAAACATAACTTTAGTTTGGTACTAGTTACCATTTCCGCAGACATTGTAGGCTGCTCACAAAAGGACCACCAGATAGGCCAAGAACTGCATGTGGTCCAGGGTTTGATTCCCTCAGACTGCATTTGCTTAACTGTACAACTCTGAGCAAGTCACGTATAAAGACAGTGCTAATGAGCTGAGCTTGAAAAATGTCCATGTAGAGGAGTGCTCTATGCCATTTAACAAACAAAGAAATAAATAAACTTGGCTTATTATATCAGCACAAAGCAAACTTACATGCTGAAACCACTGCTTTCTGACTAGTCACACAGATGACCAGAAACACTAAAGCTAAAAAAAAAAATAAAAAAAAAAAAATAAAAAAAGTAAAACCCCACATAACCATTTTTGCAGGCCGAGGGGATAAGTCCTCCTGTACTGCCATTATGGGAAGCTGGAAAGCATGCTAGGAAGTCATCTATTATTATGGCTGTAGTCAACATGAATGATAGTAGCTGACTAAATGCCATACTGGTCACACCTCAGTCTTGTCACATGTGGCACAGTGGTACTGCTAAAGAGATAGTGGACTGCACATAAACTGTGGCACACTTGGTACTGCTGAAGACATGCAGCAATGGATAAAAGGCATGAACTAGAGATGCTGTTGTTGTGTACACAATAAACATATGGATGTCTTTGGACACAGGGATATATGCCAGAAATATGCTGAAATCTTGATATTAGGTTACTGCATAATGAGTCTCTCACTGTTCTAGATGGAAAACTTTGCATTCTGCATGCTAGCATCTGTCAAACCCTTTAAAGCACACATCTTCCACTTGTCTAGATGTTAGGGTCAGGATGATATTCTTGTGCATAACAGTCTTATAGTTCAGTATGAAAGATTTGTCTCCCATTCTGCAGCTTATACTGTCCGTGGTAGAATAGTCCAGTGTTTTTGTGATTTAACTGTCTTGGGTGGTGACCAAGCAGTCTGTTTATTGCCTGTGTGGCCTTGCTCAGATGTCAGCTACCCTATGCTGGAACCTCTCTTTGGTATGGAAGAGAGCAGGTGGCCTGTCTGATACAGTGAAGGTTTCCTTGGATAGGTATTATGCCTTCCTATGGGATCTCTCTGAAAGATACCTTGTGTAATGCTGGACCAATTCTACTCTATCTACCACCAGTGATGACAGTCCTTATTTGTAATTCATTCTCCATCCAAGTCCGAGCAACATCTAACACTTAGTGTCTGATGAGTTCATTGTTGAAATGACAAATAGGATACATGCATGCAATAGTGCAAACAAGTCCAAGACCATTATCAAAGTATTAGACTGTGACATGTTCCCCATGTCCAGTTCACCTAAAATCACAATATAGGACTTAAGTAAGGGGGCACTCAATCACCTGCCTTTATCCAAAATTACACTGGTATAAAAGACAAAAGGAAATGTAATCAGAGTGCATATTTAAGTATATTGCACTTTTTGCCTGCATTTCCTTCTTGTTTTTGTATCTCTTGTATAATATGAACACATCGTTTGTACCAAAACATGTAACCTCTCCAGAAAAAAAAAAAAACATTCAGCCAGAAAAATGCTTTTGGGTAATCGCTAAATTGCCAAACTAGTTAGTTATTCAAAGTTATTACCTCCTGATCTTAGTAATCTGGAAAGTAAGCATAGTGCAATGTTTATAATGCAAACATAAAGGCAATAATAGGTATAAGTACAAAAAGGTACAGACATTTATATAACTGCAAGTTACAGAGAAATAATTTCTGGTGTACAAAACAAAAAGTACTTATATAATCTGTATATAATTAGTGTAATATTAATCAAACTAATTTCAATCAAACTATTTTAAATTTTGTGTTTAATAAGACAAAAGGTAGGTGTTTGTTGATATTTGCTTGGTTAGCAGTTACTTGAGATGACTGTACTCAAGGCCAGGTCCGGGTGCATTAAGAGTGATCAGTAATCAAAGGACGGCGCAAACTAACGGACACCTTTTTATTTTTATGGTCACAGCCATTCATCCTACATGAGACCAGGGATATGACAACTTTGAATTTTCTACTTCAAATGTACACATTTTTTATGTTAAAAAAGCCAAAGACATGCATACAACACTTGATAGTGCTTTCACAGCTGCTGGCAGATTTGTTAGCAGGTGAACATGTTTATTATTAAAAACTGCACAGCATAGCTTAAGTTGCTTTGTGATGGCTTCTCTGTTTTGGTGGATTTGTTTAGGCACAGATCTTTTCTAAGTCTCTAGAACAATACTCTACAAAAGCTTTTAAGAGAGAAGATTTTGTTCATTCCTTTCTGCAAACAATTGATGAGAACAGGGTAGAAAGAAAAGATTTAAGGTAGACAATTTTGCAAGTTGATACTGCATATGATTAGCACTAGCTATCTACCCATTACAGTTATGTCATTGTTAATATTGTGTAATTGTCAGGTTATTCTCAGTGCTACTCCATGGCAATATTCAAATCCACACAGACCATAAAGAGATTGCCAACAAGATAGCACATTTGCTTAGCTAGACTTGATGTTCACATGTAGCAGTAAATGTTGCAAAAATAAAGGCCTGTAACACCAAAAATGATTTTCTTTTGATTCAGATAAAGGAAATTTAATCTATGTAAAACTTAGGGGCTGTACAAAATCTTCAGCTGTTACTTTCAGTCAAAATATAACAACAACAAAATGCATCAACTACCCTCTCCACAGAAAAAAAATCTTTATTGTTGAGCATTTTCATCTGCAATGTCACAAGACTTCTATCAAAGTAAACACTGATTGGTCCAGGAAATAATCCTGTAAAATATTTGGATGCACCTCAGGTTACATCATGGTACACTATTTTTGGGAAATCATAACCAAACCAAAATTTAGTTAAGTAGGGAATTAACAGCATGTCCAGCATTGCCTCTGTATTAACTGCCAGTCAAAATGTTCTTGTACTCTGGATAGAACAAATCCAATCCCATGTTACACTTTCATACTTTCTTATAACATCTATTCAGCCACGGTGGTGCAGCGGTTAGTGTTGTCGCCTCACAGCAAGAGGTTCTCCCATTTGATTCTCGGCTGGAGCGTCTTCTGGGTGGAGTTTGCATGTCCTCCCCACGGTCAAGTGACGTTAAAGACATGCAGATAGGTGCAAGCGTGAATGGGCGTGCCTTTGTTGAAGGTTGAGCGTCAGGCTGTCAGCTCGGCACCATAAAAATCCACTGCCAATCATGAGCGGACCGGAGTTCCGCTGTGGCAACCCCTAACCGGGAAAAGCCGAAATTCTTAGTACTTTCTTATAACATCTAAGGTCACGCAACATTCTTTCTGTTATTTTACCAGAAGTACTGCCTGCAACCACTTAACGATTCCTTCACACAGCACTGTGTGTTCAGGATTCAGAATCTCAAACAACTAAATTAACTTCCCATCTCTCCTCACCTGTATTGCCTTAGATGAAGTTACCAGGGAAATACACAAGAAACAATGCTTTTGTACAACTTTGATAAGGATTTTGATGTATGCATTACAAGAATTAGTCACATGAATTTTTATCCACCTTAAATAAACTAGGAATGATGTATTATAATGGTTCTGAAGTGTGCAGGTCAAGAAGTAGGGTAGATTGTATTACATACTCTGCCTACTTATCAGTAAGAATATGTTCTATGGATAATTCAGCATTATGCTTTCCATGGATTGTATCTTCTATCCACTTGTGTAACACAGAGGACTAGAGCACAAGAGATCCTATACGTTAGTTGTCCCTATTAGAAAATGTAACAACAACACCCTTTTGAAAGAGAGTTCTTCAGACAACCGATGAAATGCCCTGTATGTAACAAGACAGTCAGTGAAATGTCCTGTGCGTAACAATAGTACACACTCTGGCTATTTGCGGAGAGTCAGCATCCTATTCATTAGCTGACAAGACTGCCCTTCTCTCCACATGCACTCTCAGCTCAGTGGTTTCAACAAGTCATACACAAAGACAGAGTGGACCATTTATAGCATTTCTACCATTTTTTTCAGACTTAAGAATGAAAATGTAGACATACAGAACTGGATTGTTTTATTTTATCAGTCCAGCCAGGTTTTGCTTTTATGGAATCTATGGATTTACTTAAATGGTTTATGTTAATCAACTTTTGTATAAAGTAATGCATTTTAACATCCATGTGGTTGGGAGTTGATATAATGTTTAAGGTGTTTACCTCACAGACACAAAGTACAGAGTTAGATTCTCACCTTTGAAAGGGATCTTCGCTAGGCTTAAAATGGCCCACAAGCATACCTCTCAACATCTTAGAGCAAGAAATCTGACAAAGCCATAAACAGTTGGGGACAAAGGCTCAAAAATAGGGGCATTTTTAAATATTGCTCTTACAAACTTAAAAAGTTGATAGAATAAAAAGTTTTGCATTAGCATGAATTTTCTGAAGGGCATGAAATCTTATAGGTTCATAGGTTGGTACTAGGCTATCAGCCCTAGGGCCTATACAAGCCTAGCCATAACAATTCCCTGGATATTTCTTCCCACATTATTTACTTTCCTGGACCCCTGTCTAGCAGGGCTCTCTGGGACGTGATCCCTGGGGTGAATTTCCTTTCTCCCATCCAGTCGTCAAGGTTCCTCTTGAAGAGGTCCAAAGAGGCACTCTGCTTGACATGTATGGGCAATAGACTCAAATGTCTGTTATTATTTTAACACTCAATGTTTTGAAAGTTATTTGCAGTAAACCACTATTTTATGAGAAGAAGATCAAAAATATGAAGCAAAAATCTGAACCTACTGCGAAAATCTGTACTGTTGAGAAGCATGCCCAGAAGGGCAGCTAGTCTAGTACTGATCTATGAATTAATCCTCGGCATTAGTATCTACTAATAAATAAATAAATAAATAAATAAAATAAATTAGTGTATCCTGCCCATATGAGATCAGCACCATCTTTGTTGATGTAGCCATTTTAGATAACAGGGTAAACTACTGGACCTTATCTCTTAACCTTTCAGTGTAAAAAATCTGGACAAAGCTAAAAGTAATGGGACAACAGCCCCAAAATAGGGATATGTTTTAAATATTGCTCTTAAAAACTTAGAAAGTTTCTAGGATAGCAGGTTGTGTATTAGCATGCATTTTCTGAAGGATATGAAGCCTGAAACTCAAATATCTGTCATTAGGGACTTCAGTCCTCAGGGATTTTTCAGAAAAAACACCCATTGTTTGACAAACAGACCAAAATTATGAGGCAAAAATCTGGACATTTTACAAAAATCTGGTCAGTTGAGAGGTATGGACTGGACAGTTTCACTTCCAGGTAACTTTCTGTTTCCTAAAACCATTGCTCACTCTTATTTACTCCAAATCAATGTTTATCTGTGTGAGACTGTGACCACTATTTAAGGAACAGCTGCTCTGACACTGATATATAATAGAAAACAACATGATTGCATGCAAAATGTATTTTGATTAATGATTTGTAATGGACATTTAATGCATTTCATCATCTGAGCCTTGTAATCCTGGTCATGGCTGAAAATGATTTTTTGAACAAATTCACTTAACTGGCTATCAAATATAAGATAAAAATGAATATGTTTTGTGAAGAAATTATGTAGTTATGCCTTAAGCACTGTTTTTAAAGAGTAAATCATCTAAGCTTATATTTGAGTGTTCAATACTGTCCTCTGTTCTATCTTTCTGCAGAGGGATACAGAGAACTTGGTGAAAGAGGATCCATTTGCAGCTTGTCACTACAGCAGTCTGACAGTTTATGTGACTGCAGTAGGAATACATTTTGAAACGTGGAATGATTCATTTCTCTGCGGAGTTCACAGAGTGTATGGGAATCTCTTGCGCTAGAAAGCAAATGAGAGCTATAGTGAACAAGAATTAATGGAGTTTGCAGAACCTATAGAAACAGGAAGACTAGGGTCTGATGACTATTACTTTTCTTTGTTTTCTACATATTTCCTGTTAACAGAGTTAGCGTGTGTAATTCCTATCCTAAGATCTTATCAGTGAAGATATGTTCCAGGGGTAATTCAGGAAGATGCTTTCATTATGTGAAATTCATCTTCTAACTTCTTGTCCAACATATAGGACTACAGCAGAGAGAGATTTGTATATCTTAGCGATACCTTCCTACTATCCTTGAGTTTGTACACCCCCCATTTGTTTCCTACTGATTGACCAGGGGGTGGTCAGTGAAGTAAAGGGCAGTGAAGGCTGGTACTGTGTTATTAGAGCCATACCTCTCAGCTGTACAGATTTTGCATAATGTCCAGATTTTTACCTACTATTTTTGGTGTGCTCCTCCTAAAATCTGTATTTTCTGGCAAATTGCTGGGGACTGAAGTCATTAAATAATGACAAACATTTGAGTTTAAGACTTCACATACTTCAGAAAATTCATGCTAATGCAAAACCTATTATTCTATCACCTTTCTAAGTTTGTTAGAGCAATATTTAAAATCTGTTCCTATTTATCCCCCCATCATTTTAGGCTTTGTCCAGATTTTTTGCTCTAACAGGTTGAGTGGTATGACTGGAGCTCTTTGTTCTTCTCATGTGTACCAGTCTTCAGTGGTGTACAGGAAATGGTGTAACCAGCCATATGCCGTCGTATGCCAAATTTTATTCTTTTTGGGAATAATATTTTTGTGCAATAATATGTACTAGAATTTATCTTCCTGGTATAATTTTTATTAAGTTAAAAATGCCTTTGTTTCAGATGGCCAGGCTGGCTAAACAGATTTCTTGCTTAAGCCTGTTATTTAAAGAACACCTATTTAGTACTGAAAATATGTGCTATCCAGGAGCAGGCACTGTCTGAAGTAGAGGAAGGCAACACTTTGAGGGGGAGAAGACTGCATTCTGGAAATACGTATACAATACCAGATATCCTGGCAATGCTCCCTGGTAAAGGACAGATAATGCCAAGATGCATTTGGAGAGGAGAAGAGATTTGAGCTTTGCTCATTGCATTCACCTTTGGCTAACCTTCAGTATCTGAGATGGTATCTGTACTCATCAGTTGAATAGGCTGACAATTGGCCCTGCTTCTATATTCTGGATGAGGACCCTGATATATGAATGAGTTTTCTTAAGGTGATTAATGTGTTCTGTTAATTGTTATCCATGAATGTTTTTAGTTCCCACACAAGTTCTGTAACATTTAGAATGCACTGTGCTGTAAAATTGCTTGAAGTGTTGTTTTATTGTCCTTTTGCTGTACAAAGACTTATTTATCCTCCAAGTCCAGCCATTGTCCTACAGAGTGTAGGATTTTTTATTTCCCATCAATGGCGTATAGATTATATTTCACAAAAGCTTTTTTATTCTTACCAAGAACACATTTGAGCTTCTTTTAGGATCAGTGCATCATTTTATTTTGTTTTTGTTCATCATCAGGAACCATAAAAGGACTATGAACAAGGACAGTCTGTGCTTTCCATTCATTAAAATGTATTTATTTTGTCAATGTTGACTGGGAAAGTCTGACTATGCAGAGTCCATTTTCAGTAGAGGCCTATGGAGAAAAGCTCAAACACAGTACTTTTATATTAACAAGTGAATTTCAGACAGTCCTCAGGAAAACAACAATTATATTTCTCAGGAAAATAAAACAGACATAATTACACAACAGGCATATACAGTAAAGTATTTAAGTCTACAATTATAAGTCTATACAGTTCTTGTAGCTCTACAATCTTGCAGGAAGTAAATGGACTGATACTGTAAAGGGAAAACATTGTAAAGAACTGTGCAAAATCAAGCATGAGTCAAACCTACCCACCTCTACACAATAGTATGTCCAGTATTAAGCATATGCATTGTAGATTTCAGCAGAGAAAGTTTTGCAAGGAGTTCAAAATATGTAATGAAGTAAGTTATAAAATTAAACAGGAAGGGATATTTTAGTATTGTATAGGTTTGTAAAGAGTTCAAGAGATGTAATGTAGCAAGTTATAAGAGCATGTGGGGGAGGGTAGACAGTAGTAGTGTGTAGGAGTATAGTGGTAATAGCATATGACTGAGAGAGCATCATAAAGGATTCGTTCTGTTTAGGCCATCTTAAAAATAGCGATGTCTGGAAATGGTCTAGCTTTGCTCACCTGTAGCTCGTGTCATATTAAACCATACTCTTATTAAGTTTCTTATCAAGCAGGACGGCAGAGGCTAATCACTTTAAACAGTGCTTGCCCCATCATGGTGCCCAGTGTAACACAATTCTGAATAGTGCCTAACATTTGCAATGAAGTCTTTCCGTTCCACTGTACCCCATATTATAGCAGTCCTCTTTTGATCTTCCTCTATTCCTTACTTATATGAGGGATAACTACTCTCTGTAGTCCATACAGCTTTCCATGCTTCCTGTATCCTGTACTCCACTAGTACTGGACAAGGAGGTCACTGTGAAACAAGTGCACCATGAATTGATTTTGCAGCACAATGTAGGGATATGTACATGTTTCTTCAGTGGCGCTATTTTGATTTTTTTTTCAAAATATTCAGAGTGATGCTGAATATATTGTCACAAAGCATAGTTGTAAAGCTGGATTCATGCATACATTTAGCTCAATACATATGTCCAATGCCTGAGCATTGTACAGACTCATCAGAATCATAACTTCTAAAAGTGACACCAGAATTTTTAAATTTAGTTATTAATTTATTTTTGTGGGGACATATCACTGCAGGTTTGCATCATTATGTTTCATAAGTTTTCCATCAGATGACTTACATACTTTTCTGTTGCAGGTTTACACACATACAAATACTCTACTTATACATGTGTGTGTGTGTGTGTGTGTGTGTGTGTGTGTGTGTGTGTGTGTGTGTGTGTGTGTGTGTGTGTGTGTGTGTGTGTGTGTGTGTGTGTGTGTGTGTGTGTGTGTGTGTGTGTGTGTATATATAAATATATATATAAAAAAAAAAATGTATATATATATATATATATATATATATATATATATATATATATATATATATATATATACACTACTTCACATGATCGAACATTCAAATGTCTGAATTCTATATGGCCGAGACCATATGACTGAACATCTGAATGTTCAAAAATGTGCAGCAGACCTGCAAAACACAAACAACAAAAAATAAACTGTGTATAGCAGGGGGGCAAGCCCCCCTTGCACCCCACACCCCCCAACTTAAATATATCAACTCCAAGATCGCACTACAGCGAGGACAAGGGAAATCTCCCGATCCACGCTGTATGCTGATCTCCCTTCAGAATTTCGAAGTTTTAAAATTTCAAACATATGGTCTTTGATCATATGCGTTTCAAAGTTTTAAGATTCGAAATTCTGAAGGGAACCAATATATATATATGTATGCATGTTTATGTATGTACACACAAGCACACACGTATATGTCTGTGTGTGTGTCTGTGTATAAGAAGTTCATAATATTCATTAGACAAGATCTGCCCTTGACAAAGCAAATTGCTCGTGTTGACTCTTATAAGATTTTTCTTATCATTGGCAGTTAGGTCAATTAGGATATGTTCCAAAGCCTTAGATAAAAAGACTTACTAGTCTGATGGGTCAGCAGTATTTGGGGTCTGTGGTGGGACCACCATTGTGGGGTGGCATCATAACAAGTGTGAACCCTCCCCATCTGACATTGCCAGTTGCTAGACTCAGGCTGAATACATTGAGGAATGGGTCTGCTCTTACTTAATGTATTAATTAGGCCCCATGGACGAAGTATTGTGCACTTTGGACAGTACCTTCTTTACATGCTCGTTCATGGTGGGTGGTGGCTTGATTCCATTATAAATAAGTAAGCTTGGCAAAGCTGTCTCTCTGTTGAAGTTGGAGCTAAATTTATATTTTAGCATGCTGACTATATCCACTGGATTGGAATAGTTAGTACCATTACAAATAAGCTTGGAGCAATGTTTAGTGCTATTGTTTACTTTTCTGACATAACTAAAGAAGGATTAGTAGATGTCTTTAGCTTCTATAGCTATTCTGACTTCACAGGATGCCTTTGTTTTTCTTATATACTCTTTTAGTTTCTTATCTACATTTCTGATATTCTCTTAGTTTGCTTTAATACATAGGTTTAGCAGTTTCTTCTTTTTATTACAAAGTTTATTAATCCTTGAGGACCACCATGCTTGTTTACTTTTAGACCTCACTTTTTGCTTGGATTTAGTTGGGACTTCTAATTTAATACATTTGTCCAGGAGCAAGTATAACTTTTCTGCAATAATATTTTGCAGTATCAATATTGTGGTAGATACCATTATACTCAAATTTAGAGACTTCATCAAAAATTCCAAGGAGATTTGTACATTTGAAGTCCTTGATTTCTGTGAAATTTGATTCCAGTGGACTGGAGATTCAAATGGAGAAGGTTGCTAGTTTATAGTCTGAGTTGACTGGTGAGGGGTATGTTGGAGTAGTACATATAAGTGTTAGGTTTGTCAAGACCAGGTTAAGTGTATTCTGTTCTCTAGAAGGTTCTTTAACAATCTAGTCCACTGAGGTTTTTCTTTATAAAAATGTAAAAATTTGTATGCAGGTCTCCCCAGTTACTCACTGGGTAGTTAAAATCGAGAGAGCAACAGGTTTTTATTTATAGGGAGTTCATCAAGAACATTTATAAATGTTAAGTGATTTTCTGGACAGATGGAAAGGGTGAGTAGGAAGCTATGATAACTGATCTTATTTAGTATGACTTGAATATCAATATGTTCTGCTTGATGGTCTCTAGGTATCTGTCCTGTGGTAATATGGTGTCTAACAAATGTGGATATGACACCACAGTTCCTACTAGGTCTAAATGAGTGGTAAGCACAAAACCCAGGGACTGAAGGAATGTTCCATGGATACTCAAAAAAGGTTTCTGTAACAATAAATGCGTACATGGGATGTGCTCCTCATGAAAGAGGCACTCAGTGCCCAGGTCTGGGAGTGTGTGGTTAAGGTGCCTCTTGCATTAGGTACAGCCCAATCATACCTGCAGTGATCAAAGTATATAAAAATAAATATACATATACACATGCATGCCTGAATTAATGCCTAAGTGCTCCTTAACACTCCACTTTTGTCTCTTCTCCTTACTACTTATCTTCCTCTAATGCCTTTCCCGTCCCCACCTCACTGTTTTCTATTGTGCCCACTCATTTCTCCTGTCACCCAGCCAAACTTCCACTGCCTATTGCATGCTATATAGATACCTATGTGTGAAACAGGATCATGTTTCTTTAAAGGGAAAAAGATGAGACTTTTTTGCATAAGATATTATGGAAAATGCGAACAGTATAAAGCTGAAATATGTGTGAGCACAACTGAGCTTCGTTCACTTAACACCATGTGCTTTACATGGTGTTAAGTCAGACAATAACTGCAGAAGTAACAGTGTGCACTTATTTTAGCTTGTTACTGACAGCAAGTGCTACTGCTGCTTAGACTAACTGCCGATTAAAAGTCAAGTCACTTCTACTTCAACTAGATATTTAAACGACATGTAACAGATGACCAATCAGTCTGCTTCTTACTGGAATTCACATTCATCCTTTAGCTGAAGACTAGTTAACTTAGGATCACTTTCACTCTAGTTCACTGTTGTGTGACTGTGAAGTTAACATATGTATGTTAGTGGCTGTGGTGATTGACCCTCACATGAGAGTACAGGTGGGCTTGTCCCATCTGCAATATAATTTATTTTGACCATTGCATTTATGATTGGGCAATCATTTCTTGAATGGACATTTGTGAGATGACTGTAGGAGAAGCAGGGTGGATACTGCAGCACAACGCAGTACATTGCTCAAAGATTCACAGGTTCCTACTAGGCCATTGACCAGACAGATCATTTGTAGCCTAGCCTCAAGATACCATTGTCACAGTCAACTGTTCATGCATTGAATTTAAATAGCATGGTGGTTGTCATCATGCAAGCATCTGTCATACTAATGTTAGAAATTAAAGGTGTTGGGTCAAGTTTGACTAGACTGAGAATACAGATGTGAACAAAACAGGGATGTTTTTTCAGATAGTGTCCATGCAGTGACCATTAACACAATCAATTGAGCAGTAATGCTTATAAAAAACATGGTGAATCGAATTCATGCAGTACAGATACCAAATACAGATGTACATATGGGATGGTTAATTATCTGCCATTGCCTATCATGGCAAACCCTATTCTTACAACTACTATACAAATACTGCTATTTAGCCTCACTAACCAAATTCTAATCAGTTTTTGTCAACTATTGTACCTACACTCAAACATTTCTACATAAAAATAATCCCTACACTCTCCATCCCTCAGAACTGTGCAAAATCAAGCATGAGTCAAACCTACCCACCTCTGCACAATAGTATGTCCAGTATTAAGCATATGCATTGTGGATGTCATTGTGAATGTCTCATAGGTTCATAGGTTCATACTAGGCTATCTGCCCAAGGGCATTTATAAGCCTAGCCCATAGTTATGTGGCTTTCGCCACCCCTTTAGTTTGAATAAAAACTATGCCTATCATTTTTCTGTGCCTCTGTCAAGCAGTGACACTGAAGTAATCCCTGGGGTATATCTGCGATCTCCCATCCATTGGTCAAGATTCCTCTTGAACAAGGCCAGCAGTGCTCTGCCTCACATGTACCGGGATTTTGTTCCACAGCATAGGAGTCTCTGGGTGATGAATCTGTCCCTCCAGCACGTTCTATTTATAACCGTGTCAAGGTTTAAGTCTCCCACCCTTGTGGTTCTGAGGGATCTAGATTTTTGAGGTGAAGCATATTCATCAAATCTGGGTTTGACATGGCCTTATATGTCAGGCACAGGTCACCTCTGAGCAAGCGGTATGAGACTGAATAAAGCTGGAGTTCTTTCAGTCGGGCAGCATAAGACATATTTTGAGACCCTTTATCCTATTGGTGAGGAACTTTTGGGGCCTTTCAAGCTGCATCAGGTGTCTGGTCAGATACATTCGAGCGGGCATTGTACTCAATCATAGGTCTAATGAGTGATGAGTACAGGGGACGATGACCTCCCTTGATCTAGATGTGAATCCCTTCATGATCAGGTGGGCGATATAGAAGGTTTTCCTAACTACTTTAGCAACATGAGTGTCAAACGAAGACTACTGTCAACTTGGGTCCCCAGATCCCTGATGACTTTTCTGTGCTCAGTGGATTGTCACCTATATGGTAGCTAGGGGTAACCTTGTTTTTCCCGAAGGGTATGACTATGCATTTTTGGCGTTTAACTTCAGGCCATGGCTCTGGCACCAGTTATCCATTTCTGTGAGGCCCTTCTGGAGGATATCTGTGTCAGATGTGTTTTCGACTATGGCCCAGTTTGCAGTCATCTGCAAACTTTGTCAGCCATAACCCTCCTGTGTTTGCTTGTACTTCAGAAAAGTAGATGCCGAACAAGAGTGGACCCAGGACTGAGCCCTGTGGGACACCACTTGTGACAGGCTTTGAGTCTGACATGGCTCCAGCAACTCTGACCCTGTGGGTTCTGTCGCTTAGCCAGTTTGCAACCCATCTTGTGATGTATGGGTTTACATTCAAGCTGATGAGTTTTTCGATGATACCTGAGTGGGGTATTGTGTGAAGGCCTTTGCCAGGTCGAGGTAGGCTGTATGGACTGCCTTTCCCTCATCAATGGCCTTGGTGACTGTCTCGAAAAGTCAACCAAGTTTAAGAGGCAGGATCTGCCTTTGACAAAGCCAAACTGGGTTGGATCCAAAGTCTGCAAGTTCCCTATGTCTTTATTTATGAGTTCCATTATGATCCTCTCCATGGCTTTGCAGATAAGGCTTGTCAAGCTAATGGGGCGGTAATTTCCAGGGTCTGTGGAGGCACCGCCTTATGAAGTGGGACCACAGTCGCCGCGCCACTCCTTTCCTGAGGTGAGGCTAAGATTAAACAGCTGTCCTAACTGTGGGTTTAATTCCTCGTTGAGTTCATGAAGCACACAGCCGGGGACACCATCCGTCCCATGGATGCTGTGTTTTGCCTTAGTGAGGGCAGTTCTCACCTGGGCGTTGGAGATGTTTGGGGGCTACAATCCTCTGGAATAGATATCTCTCCTTTTGGAGAAGTTTGCACTGAACCTGTCAGCCAGTATGTTAGCAATGTGTGTAGGTTCAGTAATTTTCACATCATTTTGAACTAATTCTGAGCATATCTGGGACTTTCCTCCTAGGTTTCTAACATAGCTAAAGAAGGCCTTATGATTGTCTTTAGAGTCCTTTTATCTCTCAAAATTTGCCTTGGATGATTTTATGAGAGCTCTTAGTTTTTTACTTATAATGATCAAAGGTGTCTTACCTTTCAAGGATTTTGCTCTATCTTGTAGTAGCTTCCTCCTTTTGTTGTAGAGCTTGTTTATGGCTGGGGTCCACCAGACTGGACGCTTGCCTTTGGTACAGAGAGTCTTAGTTTTGTTTGGGATTGCCTGATCCATGCAGTCCTGTAGGTGCTGGTAGAAGGCATTTGTAAGTGATTCAGCGGTTTGAGTAATGTTTACCACTGGCTCAGGGGCCTTAAAGGAGACCACACTAGTTTTTAGAAGTGTGAAATCGGCTTTTGAGAAGTTTTTCACTGTGGTCTTTTTGTTTCAGGTGGGCGGGATGAGGACCTCCAGCGAGATTAGTTTATGATCTGATCTCACCAGTGAGGGGTATACTTCGGGTGTTGAACATTTTGATCCCATGTTCGTGATGATGAGATCAAGTATGTTTTCACCTCTTGTGGGGATGGTGACTAGTTGTTCCATGGCATTTGAGTTTATGAACTCCAGGAATCTTTGGGTTAGAGTGTTCGGGCTTGAGTAGTGTTCCCAGTCTATATTAGGGTAGTTGAAGTCACCTAGTATGATGGTGTTTGGAGATACATTTATCCCCTCCAATGTTTTCAGGAAGGCCATGTGAGGTTCCTGAGTTTGAGAGGGTGGCCTGTAACATGCTACAAATTGCAGAGCAGTCTTGCCTATGGTTAATTGCACCTGGATGGTCTCAGATGCATCGGAGGTGTGGGTGTCCTTTATGAATATGGACACCCCCCCTACTTTTAGTTATTTTAATCACCAAACTATTTTTCCGTTGTATCCCACCATGTATACATTCTACCTTTACTAACAATCTAGTTACTTTATTGTAAACGATAACTATTACTTGTATAAAAATGTGCTTTCTTTCTTTTCTTTAATTGTATAAATATCTGCTTACTGTAATAAGTAATTTTTATTACTTATAATTGGAGCTTTTCTCCCCGGGCCTCCACCGAAAAAGGACCTGTGTCCAGTCGGACTTTCCCGGTAAACAAATGTTAAATAAATAAAAATAAAAATAAAATCTGATATAGAAAGTAACAAAGGCACATTTAAAAGTCAAAGTAACACAAGTGCAGCAGAGTCAGAACATGTGCATAAATATTTTAGGCTCATAGGTAGCTACTAGACATGTAGTCCAGGAGAGTATTGATGGACCTAGTCCAAATTATCACTGCCTCAAGGCACTGTCTGGTTAATGTGACTTGCTCAAAGTCACACAGTATCAATTGAAGGTAGAAAGAGTCAATCCCTGTACTCATGGCATAGGATGCAACTTGTTAACAAGTCACAACTTTAGTTCTCTGCACCAGCTGCCAGTATAGTTTAAGCAGCATAAGGGTGGTATAAAACAGAAAAGGTCACATGTTGATTGTGACACACAGATTAAGGGTTGAGGTACACAGAGGGCCCATTTTAGTGATAAAGAAGCTGAGGTTTCTGGTCTTCATTGCAAGGTTAGAAGCCCAGGTTACAGTGTGCTAAACGTGTTAGAGTTCATATTATATTTTGCATAAATTTGCTGATCTGTTGAAGACTTAAGATGACTGTAATTTGCTGATCTGCTTAAAGTACATATGCTGTCTGAAAGGTGAATATTATACAGATATTTCTTCTGAGGAAATTTCATTGTTTATTTCTCTGAAAAAGAGCACCATTACTACTTCTTCTCAAAGCTAGAACTCACAGAGTATATGACTGGTGTGGTGACAGACATGAAACAGGAGAAATCAGCAATATGCATAGATGAAGGAGAGGAACCCCTTTTTGGCTACAGAGCAAAAAATCACAGCTTCTACCATTACGTGATGTTCAAGTTCCAGACAGACAAATTGTGGGGAAAAATATGGAGTGCTTGAATATGTATGTGCATTTTAATTTGAATGTGTACAATTGTCATTAACTACTTCAAGTAAATATTCTCAAGTTTAAAAAAACATACTGACACAGAAGTAATTATCACTGAACAAGCTACTCCCCTCTCCTGGTGCCCGGTGGAGAGCCCAGTAAAATGTGCTTCAGTGCCACTCTTTAGCATTGGAAGGCATTGCCTTCCTAGGGTTGCCACCTTTTCAAATGGCCAAAGTGGGACATTTTCGGGACACACATCAGATTTTACAGGCTGACACACACCCACGGTCAGTACAAAGGCTAGAACTTTACTTTCTTCCCTAAATAAAAACTTATTCTTGTAGCAGTTTAGTTGCTTATTCTGTTTCTTGTAACATTTAGGTATTTTAGATACAGAAATAACTATTTTATGCAACTATTACATAAAATATGGGACATAATTATGTCCTAAAATCTCAGGATATTTGCCATATTTTTTGTCAGGACACAACTGCCCAAAGAGGGACTGTCCCTCCCAAAGTGGGACAGGTGGTAACCCTATGCCTTCCCCTGCCACATACTCATAGGTTCATAGATTAGTACTAGGGTAACTGCCATTGTGGGCAATTTTAAGTTAGCCAATTACCCTATGTGAGTATCAAACCCTACACCTTGTATCTGTAATGTAAGCACCTTAACTATTATGCCAACCTCCCCACCTAATTGTGATGGTGCTAGATTAGAACTCTGACTCACATGTATTGTAAACATTAACTTATACCATATATTGTCAACATTAACTTGTACCATTTTCCACAGGAAAGGAATATTTTCTGGACTTAAATACCCGCATCAAAAGGGAACAATATTTGCTTTGGATAGCTGAAAATATAGTAGCAGTGATGCCAAATATTTAGTTAATTTCTGTACTTGACACTAAGCAAAGGTTATTTTAGATTATATTGCATGTAGCTAGTTTTGAGTTTTGTACCTTTAATATACCACTTTGCAGCTACATGTTCCTGAGACTGCCATTTGGCACTCAGTGGATTAGAAACTGCCATATAGAGTAGTAGCAATTATAATTAAGGGGATACATAGATAAGTCAACATAATATGTGACATACTAGTGTGAGATGCTATGTATCAAGACATGACACGTGCCTAGTAAGCGGGCTTAGCAGCTGAATTCTTAGGGTTTGAAGCTTAATAAGAAAAAAAATGCCAAATCTGTGTTATTCTTTTGAAATATATAGGTACTGGCAAGATAAAATCAACTGTAAAGACACAAAAACCTTATGATAAATAACCTGCATTTCCTAGGCATGGTGCAGTACCTGTCCAAATTAATTTTCAACATGCCAATGGCAAATTGCTACTGAGGAAGCTACTAAGGCATGATGTAGATTTGTATTAGTAACAGAACAAGAGAAAAGCTTCAAGATACTGAATCATTTGGCCACTACAATTCCCACTCCTAAATTTTATGATGTGATACAACCTACTACTTAGCAGTTGGATGCTAGCTGGTAAGGTCCCAGTGCAGTGCTGTTAGAAGTTGGCTGACCAATATCTTATGATTCTAGAGCATTGAATAATTTACAAATATGTTATAATTAACAAATAAATTCTTAATAAATGAAACTGGGGAAAAAAGGTGATGCTGAAATAAGTATATATAAAACAAAAATATATATATTGTGTGTGGATCTAGACTGGATGCAGATGGTCAATTTTAATTTAATTTTGTTCTACATTATAATAAACTTATTTGGTTGATGTGTGTACAAGAAAGGAAAAATGGAGCATTTGCAAGTGTACTTATGTGTGAACCTGTAATGGATAGAGACAATCTATAAATGTCCGACTACCTATGCCCTAGCTTACTCATACCCTTAAAAATAACCTCTAGGGCACCAAACTTGTTGTTTACATTTAGGATGCATGGCTAAGCTTCAAAAGGCCCTTGTGGTTGTTAGCCTAGTATAATCCTATGAACCTATGGTCAGATAGACGTTTGCCATAGTCACTAGTTATCAAAACCTACATGATTATCTATGGGAAGAAAATGACAGTGAATTCAAGCCATAAATCACTCCAAATAAATTTAAAAAAATGTTATATGAAGCATCTGCATGTCTTCAAAGAATGCAGCTGCCCTTTATATTTACATCCTGCATGTTCAATATGAACCTGGTAGGCTAATACATAGGGCTGCTGAGCAGAGCACATCTGCATGACTGTAAGGATATGGAAATTTTATGGTTCATTTATTCATCCCCAATGTCTGCTAAGAAATTACAAGAACTAATGGCTTGTACCAGAAATGACTTAGAACACGTGCTGAGAATGACCAAATAATAACTGCATCCTATCCTCAGACCTTACTTTCCTACTGAGATGAGCTATCATGCATTCAACAACTGCTGTGTAAAGGTGACAGAGTTACCATCCTTACTCAGCTGTGTGAGAATATGCTAGTCAATGTATACAAATAAAACGTAGGCATCAGGAAGTGCAGTAAGAAAGCTTGCAATATTGTGTACTGCCCTGACATGTTTTAACAGATGGTGCAAAACTATAAAATTTGTGTTATCTTCAGGAATCAAAACAGAAACATAAACTAATACACTCTCTCTTCCTTGGCTAAAAGTGCCAGATGACATATTTTGTTTGGGGAATCACATGTCTCCTCTGTAGACCATTACTTGAAATTCCCCGAAGGAGTGCATGAGACAGACAGCGAGTCAAGCTGTCATTACTGTATTTAAATTGCCTTCCTAGGGTTGCCACCTTTTCAAATGGCCAAAGTGGGACATTTTCGGGACACACATCAGATTTTACAGGCTGACACACACCCACGGTCAGTACAAAGGCTAGAACTTTACTTTCTTCCCTAAATAAAAGCTTATTCTTGTAGCAGTTTAGTTGCTTATTCTGTTTCTTGTAACATTTAGGTATTTTAGATACAGAAATAACTATTTTATGCAACTATTACATAAAATATGGGACATAATTATGTCCTAAAATCTCAGGACATTTGCCATATTTTTTGTCAGGACACAACTGCCCAAAGAGGGACTGTCCCTCCCAAAGTGGGACAGGTGGTAACCCTATGCCTTCCCCTGCCACATACTCATAGGTTCATAGATTAGTACTAGGGTAACTGCCATTGTGGGCAATTTTAAGTTAGCCAATTACCCTATGTGAGTATCAAACCCTACACCTTGTATCTGTAATGTAAGCACCTTAACTATTATGCCAACCTCCCACCTAATTGTGATGGTGCTAGATTAGAACTCTGACTCACATGTATTGTAAACATTAACTTATACCATATATTGTCAACATTAACTTGTACCATTTTCCACAGGAAAGGAATATTTTCTGGACTTAAATACCCGCATCAAAAGGGAACAATATTTGCTTTGGATAGCTGAAAATATAGTAGCAGTGATGCCAAATATTTAGTTAATTTCTGTACTTGACACTAAGCAAAGGTTATTTTAGATTATATTGCATGTAGCTAGTTTTGAGTTTTGTACCTTTAATATACCACTTTGCAGCTACATGTTCCTGAGACTGCCATTTGGCACTCAGTGGATTAGAAACTGCCATATAGAGTAGTAGCAATTATAATTAAGGGGATACATAGATAAGTCAACATAATATGTGACATACTAGTGTGAGATGCTATGTATCAAGACATGACACGTGCCTAGTAAGCGGGCTTAGCAGCTGAATTCTTAGAGTTTGAAGCTTAATAAGAAAAAAAATGCCAAATCTGTGTTATTCTTTTGAAATATATAGGTACTGGCAAGATAAAATCAACTGTAAACACACAAAAACCTTATGATAAATAACCTGCATTTCCTAGGCATGGTGCAGTACCTGTCCAAATTAATTTTCAACATGCCAATGGCAAATTGCTACTGAGGAAGCTACTAAGGCATGATGTAGATTTGTATTAGTAACAGAACAAGAGAAAAGCTTCAAGATACTGAATCATTTGGCCACTACAATCCCCACTCCTAAATTTTATGATGTGATACAACCTACTACTTAGCAGTTGGATGCTAGCTGGTAAGGTCCCAGTGCAGTGCTGTTAGAAGTTGGCTGACCAATATCTTATGATTCTAGAGCATTGAATAATTTACAAATATGTTATAATTAACAAATAAATTCTTAATAAATGAAACTGGGGAAAAAAGGTGATGCTGAAATAAGTATATATAAAACAAAAATATATATATTGTGTGTGGATCTAGACTGGATGCAGATGGTCAATTTTAATTTAATTTTGTTCTACATTATAATAAACTTATTTGGTTGATGTGTGTACAAGAAAGGAAAAATGGAGCATTTGCAAGTGTACTTATGTGTGAACCTGTAATGGATAGAGACAATCTATAAATGTTCGACTACCTATGCCCTAGCTTACTCATACCCTTAAAAATAACTTCTAGGGCACCAAACTTGTTGTTTACATTTAGGATGCATGGCTAAGCTTCAAAAGGCCCTTGTGGTTGTTAGCCTAGTATAATCCTATGAACCTATGGTCAGATAGACGTTTGCCATAGTCACTAGTTATCAAAACCTACATGATTATCTATGGGAAGAAAATGACAGTGAATTCAAGCCATAAATCACTCCAAATAAATTTAAAAAAATGTTATATGAAGCATCTGCATGTCTTCAAAGAATGCAGCTGCCCTTTATATTTACATCCTGCATGTTCAATATGAACCTGGTAGGCTAATACATAGGGCTGCTGAGCACAGCACATCTGCATGACTGTAAGGATATGGAAATTTTATGGTTCATTTATTCATCCCCAATGTCTGCTAAGAAATTACAAGAACTAATGGCTTGTATCAGAAATGACTTAGAACACGTGCTGAGAATGACCAGATAATAACTGCATCCTATCCTCAGACCTTACTTTCCTACTGAGATGAGCTATCATGCATTCAACAACTGTTGTGTAAAGGTGACAGAGTTACCATCCTTACTCAGCTGTGTGAGAATATGCTAGTCAATGTATACAAATAAAACGTAGGCATCAGGAAGTGCAGTAAGAAAGCTTGCAATATTGTGTACTGCCCTGACATGTTTTAACAGATGGTGCAAAACTATAAAATTTGTGTTATCTTCAGGAATCAAAACAGAAACATAAACTAATACACTCTCTCTCTTCCTTGGCTAAAAGTGCCAGATGACATATTTTGTTTGGGGAATCACATGTCTCCTCTGTAGACCATTACTTGAAATTCCCCGAAGGAGTGCATGAGACAGACAGCGAGTCAAGCTGTCATTACTGTATTTAAATTCAGCTTTGCAAGGTACAAAGACCATGAAAAAGTAATTTCACACAATGGTACATATTTTATGATCTAGAAATTCTCTAACTTTCAGAAGCACTGGCAATTCAAGGATATTACATCAAGTCCTGCTTAGTCTCAGATTAATGGACAGGAAGAGTTTATTGTAGACAGTGAATAGTATTATAGGGAAAACTTTTTTTTTTTTTTTTGAGAAAAGGGAAAAGACAGAGAATGAGTTAAGATTTCCTGGGAAGCAGTAATAAAATACAAGGCACAGCGAATGATTAAGATTTCAGATTTCCTGAGATTTTACCTTGGCGCAATGGCCTAGCTGACCTACCAAAGAACTGCAAAACATCTGTCTAAATTACTAGATTCCATAGCTCAAAGCAATGACTAGTAGGCAGATGTAAAAGTGTTGCCTTACAAATACTGAGAAACATCATTCAAGTGTTGTATTTGGGAGTCTCCTACCAACTTCTTGAGTTTGAGCTTCGGCTGGAATCTTCCTAAATATCTAATACTCAGCTGGTGAATGTTTATCATATGCCAGATCCTAAAACTACCAAAAGAGATGCTTATATTAAGATTAGGTTGAGACTGCTCTAGCCAACCCACTATTTGCAAATAATGTAGATCTGGAGTACTGATCAGGAAACGTACTAGATGTAGTAATTGAACATAACTGCAAATATTGTTGCTAACCCGATGTCCGTCTCATTATTTTCTTGGTGATTTAGTTTTTTCAGCTCACATCTTCATGGTTAACATAGTGTAGTGATAGGCTATAACATTTAATGCCACTTTAAGTAATTTGTAAATATAATATATAGATCTTTCTAAAAGAAGGGAAGGTGCATATACATAGCTACAGGTGAAAAAAAGTTCATGTTTCCCTTTGCAGTGTTAATGAGCTGCTTCCTGTAGCTCAGCATGCAGGGTTTGATTCCTTCCACTTCTATTGGCATACTGTGTGACTATGAGCAAGTTGCTTAACCCGACATTGCTCCCAGGTCACCCCTGAAACGGGATATTTGTGTCCAGTGGCCTTACCAGGTTAACAAATGCATAAAAAAAAGTATGAGGTATTGTTAATGAATACATTGAGTCCTGTGATTTTTCAATCTTCAATAAAGCTTTTTGTGAAATCAGCTCATGTCTTATGCCTGTTACTCATTCATTATGACAATTTATATTTTAAATCGGTGCACATTTATCATCCTTCACCTTCCTTACCTTTGCATCGGACGACTGTATGCCTTCCAGACCTTTTTCTCCACTCAAGTCCCCATAATTTATTGGTTAATTGGAGTCACAACTAAGTGGCTATGCCACTGTTGCTATATATACGGTATAACAAAGAGCATTTCTCTAGAAATTGTTTGCTTTCACTGAATTTATTTCTGAACTTTTACTCCTATTAATGTGCTATTTGCATATGCTTTTTACTGACACTGATCTGATTCAGGTTTTCATCAATAACATCTCGTTATTTGATTATTTTTTTTACTATTTATGTTACATACCCATTTCTTCTTCTATTGTATGCTGTGCATTTTAACATTTGCCACCATCTGTATTGTGGTCGAAAGTGGTCTGTGGATTGGCTCATTTGCCAGGTCAATAAATAAACAATATTTTCACAGCTGAGCTGTGTACAATATCATACACAAACGTTCATGTGCTCACGCATATACAAAGACACACAACTACACATGCACCACACATACACACACACACACACACACACACACACACACACACACGTGCAAATGCCAAGAAACACACATATATTTACATAAAGGAGCTTAACATCTGCTCCTTAGGAGCCGATGGCTTGAGGTCAGTCTGGGGTACATAAGCAGTAATGCACTGCACATTTGTTTTTAGAAAGGCAAACTTAAATTTAGTTTACTATGTTGCTGACCTGGTGAAGGCACTGGCCATGACAACAACAGATGCATTACTGTGGGGGGATTCCTGGGGTTAAGCAAAGTGCGCAGCATGAATATACACATAATTATTTTGCATATACTGAACAGTTTGCTTAACCTTAGGCAGCCTCTGACACAGTAATGCATCTGCCAGCAACAGCAGGTTCATCAGGTCAGCAACTTTGTAAAATAAATTTATATTTTCTTTCTACAAACCAAGTGTGCAGTACATTTCTGATCAAACACCCCATGCTGACTGAAAACCACAGGTCCTGCCTTCCTAAGGAACAGATGTTAAACTCCTTTATGTATGCATGTGTTTCTGGGCATGTACAAATATAATGTGTGTCTGTGTTTGTGTGCCCGTGCATATAGTGAACATACTATTTTCTGTATGATAATGTACAGCAAAATAAAGCTCAGCTGTGAATGGATTAAATATATTGCACAGCTGTGGTTATTTTATCTGTTTATTGTCTATACGTCTGGTACTTGGAATCAGTTTTAGGTAAGGAGTTATTTACCTGGATTCTGCTGTTAGCTGCTTTCTGATACAACACCATATCAATTAACACATGGCCTCTTAAGCAGCAGTGTAGCAGGAGTTTTCTTACTTGTACGTACAGAAATTAGTTTCACCAATAGTTTCTTTGAATATGCACTTTCAGTCTTCCTTTGACATAAGCTACTGCTGCCATGGGAATAACCATGATGTATTTACATGTAAAAAGACCATTACATTTAGAAAAGAAGATCAGTACAGAAGGGGGATTCGTTCGGGTAGAAAACATGATATTTTCATTAATGTGAATCAGTGATAACTGAGGAAGAAAGGAAATTCACAGTATGGAATTTAAAGGTAGTTTACAGGCCCTATTGATAAGTATATGTTTTGACATGAGTTATTATCTGCCTTGAAGTGAAAATCAGGAAAGCATTATAGACAGGACCTTATAGTTCATAGTTTAGTATTAAGCTAACTGCCCTTGTGAGCCATTTTAAGCCTAGCCAATTATCCCTTGTGAGACTCAAACCCTGCACCTTGTGTTTGTAAGGCAAACACCTTAGCCATTAAGCCACCCTCCAAACCTTCTTGCTGGTTGAGACAGATGCTGGCCATTAGGTATTAGGAGAGGTTTAGATGTCTCAAAAAATGTCAGCAAGCTACTGGTTTTGGTAGAAAAGTACAGTGTGGGGGAGGGTTTGCATAATAGTTAAGGTCTGAACCTCACATGTACAAACTAAAGGGTTTGAGTCTGACCGTCGTTTATTGGCTAGGCTTGTAACAGTCTGGAGCCTAATTGCATCCCATTTACCTATGAACCTATACAAGAAGTGACTTTATTCTTTTCTGCCTGTGATGTTAGCTGTACTGGCATTGTTCTCAGACAATTGCAGACCTCACAGTTCTGGCCATCATTTATCTGCTTATACTACTAGCGGCCACAGGCTTATTTATTTATTTAGTAACTGACTAAATGAACAAGTCTATCTGAAGTATCTTTTTCAGCCATAAACTGGGCCATAAAAATAATGGTAAATGTGATATGTATGCAGAATTTAGATTTGCTAATTAACTGTCATGTTTTAGATGGTGGGAGGAAACTTGAGTGCGCAAAAGAAACACACAATGACATAGGGAGGACATGCCATGTGTATGACCTTAGACAGAAAATAGTCACTAACTCTGCCTCCCACTGTATGAACATGCACTCTTTCTCCATTTGTCTCATGACAACAGGTTCACTATGTTTTATGTTTTTTTTAGCTGTAATTATACAATGGGCATTAAAAATAAGAGACTTGAATGCCTGATGAACTGAACTATACTTTGATGGTGATGTTAGCTAAAAAGTTATGATGCAGAAACTAGTTTACAACAACGTCTATACAACTAAAAGAACTTTTCTTGCATGACTAATGTGTATGCTGTCTGTTCCCACTAGGCTTTAACTAAATATTTTGAAATAACACAGTACTACTAATAAATGAATGCTGTTCATTTAGAGAATCACCTTCCTGTGAACTTACTTGGATCATAAAAATGGTATCCTAAAATATCTACAGAACTTAAATTATGGTGTTTCTTCATTTGACTCTGACAAACACTGTTTTATATAGGTTTGCACATACAGTCTTATGTTGTACGAATGTGGAATTAAGCATTTTGACATTAAAGCATGATATATTTGATATCCTAAGTGTTTACATAGTCTACCCATCCATTTTATATACTTCATTATATCTGTTTCATGGTTACAGGGCTTGCCTATCCCAGCAAACAACAGGCACAATTCAAGAACCAGCTATCCCATCCTTGATGTAAAGGCAGTCTGTCTTAAGGTCCATATTCTAGCACACCCACACTCACTCATGTCTGGGAGCAATTTAACATCAGTTTGCCAACCATACATCTTGACTTCTTAGAGCAAGAACTCTGGGCAAAGCCTAAAAGTGTGTGTGTGTGTGTGTGTGTGTGGGGGGGGGGGGGCAAAAGCCCAAACATAGGGACAGATTTTAAATATTGCTCTTATAAATTCAGAAAATTGCTAGAATAGGATTTGTTTTGGCATACATTTTCTGAAGGACATGAAGCATGAAAAGTGTGAAACTTCAATTCAATTCAACTTTACTGTCATATGTACTAGAGACAACATCACAAAGTACAATGAAATTCTTATTCTGTAAATCCTCCAGCAACATATAAAAACACCACAATTAACAAGAAGAAGTAATCTAAGACAACAAATAAACAATAATATAAATACCATGTGTTCAGTCCTCAGTGATTGTCAGGAAACCACAAATTTAATGAGGAGCAGACCAAAAACATAAGGCAAACATCTGGACCTTCTACGAAAATCTGAACAGTTGAGAGGTATGCTTCCAGCATGCCTTTGGAGTGCAGTAGAAATCATGAGTCTCAAAAGAAACCCACACAAATGTGAAGAACATGTAAATTCCACAGAGAAAGCAATGCAAGTGAGAATTGAACCTGGAGCCTGAGTGCTGACAGGCACCAGTGCTAAATGCAGTGCTAGAGTGATCCCCCCATTCATAGTCATTACTATAAATTCTCTTGGTCAGCAAGGGTGAGTTACTTGTAAGATCCATGAAGTTGTGATGAGCACAGTCATCAGTACCAGCATTCTGTTGCCAACATTCCCAGTAAACAAAGTTTTGAACTAAATGGCCTCATGTCTGACTGAAGCTGGTTATTAAGTGTTGTTGTCCTCTACAGCTTTGTTTAGGATGCCAGTATAGCATGGAGTGCTAAGACTATAAACAATACCCTGCAGTCTTGGGTAAGAACCTACTCTTCCTGTCCTTGCATATTGTGTAATGCTGAACCACTAACTTTACCAAAACAACTCCACAGAGGTTCCTTCCCCAAAGGACCCCCTCCCTTCCTCCGAAAAAAAGTGTTTGGACCTTCAGATCAGTGGACAATTTTTGAAATCATTTACTTTTATTAGCAATTCCCATGTTTCAACCCATGTTGGGAATGTTAACCTCCACAAACCCCCTTACTTAAATGTACAAACTCCACAGATGCACAGCAGTTGAGAAAAGAGACCACATATAGAATAGCTGAGGGTCTGCATACACAAACTTCACCAGCAGTGATTTTCTGTGGCAAACACCTCTCAATGCATTCATTATCTGCATTATAAATTGCTGAGTTAAAATCTCATCCACTTGCAAGTTGTCAATTACTAGGTTAGCACTAAGGCTAGGCTTCCCTGATGATGGTCTGCTGTATTTAGTTAGCCTCACATGTTTAACAAAGACTACATCAATAACTAATTATACCATGACCCCCCCATTAATATTTCAAAATGTGCACGCTGATTGGCCAGCGTGCACGTTGTAAATCGACTTATACTAATGGAAAAAGGTCCGGTCGCCTGGACTTTTTCCATTAGTATAAGTCTCTTTTAAAACACTGTCTCGCTATGTTAAAAGAGTTTAACATAGCGACACAGGTTTAAAAAAAGCAACGGAGATCTCCGTTGCTTTTTTTAAAGCTGTCTCACTATGTTAAACTCCTTTAACATAGCGACACAGTGTGTAAAAAGCAACGGAGATCTTGCTTTCTCCATTGCTTTTTTTTAAACCTGTCTTGCTATGTTAAACCCATTTAACATAGCGAGACAGGTTTAAAAGAAAGCAACGGAGAAAGCAAGATCTCCGTTGCTGAACTGTTCGCTATGTTAAATGGGTTTAACATAGGGAGACAGCTTTAAAATAAGCAACGGACATCTCTGTTGCTTATTTTAAAGCTGTCTCGCTATGTTAAACCCATTTAACATAGCAACACAGTAAAAAACAATGGGGATCTTACTTTCTCTGTTGCTTTTGGCCACAGCTCTGATGTACTGCGTAGGCATGCGCAGTACATCAGAACTGCCGTAGATACCAGACAGCTGCGGAAGGGCAGCAAAGAGGCATTATACAATGCCATTATTTAAGAAAAGTAATTATTTCTTTTCTTAAATAATGTCATAGTATAATAGCAATAACCCACTTCTGGGTGTGGGTAATGCGGGATTTACCCACGGTTGTCTTTGTTTGGTCCCTCGGGCTTTGCTCTCGGGACCAAACCACGCCAACCGTGGGTAAATCCCGCATTATCCACACCCAGGCGTGGGTTATTGCTATAATAACCAAACAGAGGTGGAGGAGCAACATATCTGACCTCAGGGCTTGTAATGCAGAATGATCACTTCTCAGTTGTTACATTTTTCTCTAAGGTACTAACTTCGGAGAAACTCAAGATGTCTAATTAAAAAAAAAATCATCCATGTGAGTTAGTTGGACATACTAAAAGTGGTATGTTTGTCACATGGCAGTGAAAAGTTAACTTGAAAATGAAAATGTTTTGCTTGTGTAGTATGGATCTCTCATTTAAAATATTTTCCATACCAGGCTGTTAGCAAATAGAAAAGTATACTTAATCCTGTGGGGGTATTCAATGGATATATGGGGAGCATTTTTACACTTGGGATTGCCTGGAATGTCTGGAGTAGGCTAAAAGTAATTAAAATCAGGGCATCGTATATTACAAAACACATGCACTGGAAAGAATGCTAATTAGGTTTCTTGCTAAGGACAGGCTCAGAAAAGCAAAGCTGTCACTGGATCAAAGCCAGGAACTGCCAAGAGAAAGAACTTACATCCTTAGCATCAAAACATGTTAGCAAGATGTAGCAATTAAGGGATGAAATACATTTCTTTAATACAGCTACTTATTGTGGTTGTATCATACTAGTATATGTACTGAGACCTATGACATTACAATTAAATTGCAAGATAAAACGACAGATTAGCAGACTTTTTTAAACCTTGTATTTCATTACTTTAGAAGCCCCAAATAATGCTAAATATATGGATAAAGAGATGTGTGAGTGCATGTGTATGAGTGTGCATGCATGTACGCACAAACGTGTGTGTGTGTGTGTGTGTGTGTGTGTGTGTGTGTGTGTGTGTGTGTGTGTGTGTGTGTGTGTGCATACATGCTTACATATACTTATCATTGTTGCACTTATAAAATCATCTCTGGCATGTGAGCATACTATCCATTTATGAGCAAGGTACACAAAATTGAATATTGTTTTCCTTGCTAATGAACATATATTTTAATTTGGAACACATAAAACTGTATGCAGAAATCTTGAATTAAAGAGCAGATAAACCACAATACTATCCATGTAACAAAGCAATCATTTAAAAGTCATATATACATTAATCAAAATTTATTTCACCACCAGCATATTCCTGAGTACAAAGTGATACCTGCACTGTCACATATAAATAAAGCATGGCATGTCAGTTTTCTCCATTTGTATAACAAAAGCCCATTTACAGCACAGGTGTTAGATTATACTGGTCCTGCCCATCCCATGGTTTAGGTTCATCACAGATAAGTACTAGGTCCAGGGGAGACGCTGCAGAAAAGAATAGAAAAACCTGCCCTAGACATTTAGAAACTACTGATTTCATTACAGGCTAGGCACTTACTCTGTATAAATCTGTAATTCCATAAATGTATGTAGTTAATATGAGTAAACTGTACATTTGGGTCAGCCTGTCCCTATGTATATCGTATGTTTTAATTCATGGAGGTCAATAAACCTCATTTTGGCTATACATAGATCGATTTCTAACATCATGAAAAATTACAGAGAAATATTAAAGGACAGAGCAAAGCCAGATTTTTTAAATGTTTTTGGCCCAACTGTCAGCCAACTGTCAGCTGACCCTGAATGACCCTCTTCATTCACAGGTATTACTGTAGCCAGCTTTCTGCCCTGGATTTTCCCTGACCCTGCCCATGGCTGGTAAGGAATATGTGGTACCTTGAGACAGTGCCAAATACACTGCTGAGGAGGATTTTTGGTATTCACAACTCTTGTTACTCCCCCTATTTCCACATACACACAATCCCAGAAAGACATGCAAAGGACATGTGACATAACATTCCACATCTGGGGACTCTGCAATGCCCCACCTTTCTCATGGGCAATGGCCCACTGCATGTCCCCTACCTCTGCTGGACAGCAACTGAAAGGTGTGCCCATATTTGTGCCTCCCTCCCCCCAAATGGGCATGTGCCTATCCTCCCCTGGCAGCTCCTTAGATAACCAAGCCACTAATCAAACCTGAGTCATCTGGGCCATGGTCAGGCTTTATCACTCTATGCCAAGGCTCTGTCAGAGCCAGATGTTAATGAGTGTGTAATGCCAGGATGTTCGGGAAGCAACACACAGACATAGGAGATATGGTTTAACCTTCATGAGGTTCATATTCCAACTGATTTCACTAGAATGTTTGTGTACCACATAGTATACATTTAAATGTACATATTGTACCACATATCTAAAAGGCTGTTAGAGGAGGAGAGGCTGAACACAAATAAAATCAGTGATGCCTACAAGTATTTATAGTGTAATTATGCAACAACGGGAATTCTTGAGATGTAGCTTTATTAAAGAAGGTTGTGAAATAAACAGGAGAGTATAACAAGGTTGACAGTCACAGTCTCTCTTCCATAACTCATAGCTGTGTTCACTCAAATGCCTATTTTATGATAGGAATTCAGTAAGTCTGCTTCTAAGGACTGCTGCCATTAACTTTAATAAGAATTATATTAAAATTCCTGGCTATAATTCTTTAAATCATTTTAGCCCTTCCCTTACACAAAAGCCCCAATAATTACTTCCACTTGGTTAACATGTCTTCTCCAGTCTCCAGAGAGAGGTTATATGTCCAGTCAGTGAAACATCAAGTGCGCCTGATAACTTTTTCAGCACTGTACATGGTAGCCCATCTGGTCCCAGGGTCTTCTCTAGAGGCCCTACCTCTTTTATAAAAACTTCTATAAAACCTAAAACCCACTACCCTAGTACCAGTCAGTCTTCATGCTGAATTTCTAAAAAATCACAGCCTAAACTATTGCCTACGTGGTATCCATAATCATAAACCATTCTATCTCTGAATCATATGTGACATTACTGTAGAATAAAGTTATATCCTACCTCTACACAAAGGAGAAAATTGTACAGAACATAATAATTTTTATCCTACAGCCATCTTGTCTCTGCTATCTAAAATCCTAAAAAAGGCATTCATTCCCAACTGTCCAAATACCTCACTCAATCCAACCTCCTTTCCCCTTTCCAACATGGCTTCCATCCCCATCACAGTAGAATAACTGATGTGAACTTGTTCTATTTCGCCGTTTTGTTCTTACACGTGGGTTCGGAGCCGATCCCTTGGCTCCGAGTCGGCCGCTTTTCAAGCTCAAACTCTCAGAGAAGCTCGAGACACAGTATATATCCCATGATGCTCTACTGTAAACCCCAGATCTAGTTTGCCACTGCAACGGATCTACAGACTCGTCGGGGAAGCTCGGGCCAGTGTTATTTTTCTATATTTAAAAAAATATTTTTTTCTTTTATTGTTAGCTAGTGTTGTTTTCTTTAAAAAATAGAGTTTAGTTAGAGTTAGTGTGTAGATCTGGTATATTTTTGGAGTGTTTCTCTTAACGGCTGTTTTTTCTAGGCCTTTCTTAGTTTTTTGGGCGTGACAGGGCTCTGTCAGCTCCTTTGTGCCAAATTTATTAGTGGTAGTTTAAAATTAGTTAGAACATTTAGAGATTAGCTAGTTCTGTAGAGAGTTAATATTAAAAAATATTTAAATAACATTTTTTGTATTTAATATACTCATCGTATTGAGGTCAGGGATCTGAACATATATATATATATATATATATATATATATATATATATATATATATCCTCTCTCTTTTACTAAAATGTCAGAGAAGCAAAAATCTGGCTTCAAAAGGTGTGAGTGTGGCCAGAAAATGTCTTGTGACAGACAATCACTCCACCTGTGTGTACTGTTTAGGATCTGTTCATTTGCAGGAAGTGTGCTCTATCTGCCACTCCTTTAGCGCCAGGGTTCTTCTGGAAAGGCGCAGAAAGCTGGTGGATAGAGGACTCCTGAAGCCTGATTTTCAGGCTGCGCTGGACAAGACCGACCTTTCTTCCAAGGCTTCAAAGGGGTCAAAGTCATCCAAGGGGTCTTCGGAGCCCAAGTCCTCGGCTCTGAGCTCCTCTAGTATGGTTCGATCATTGGCTCCACAGCCTTTGGAACCGTGTATCGAACCTTTATCTCGGAGTCCAGTTGTGGATCTGGTGTTGGAGACTCCTCAGTCTCCGATTCTTCAATCGGTGCCGTCTTCGGCCCCTTCGTCCCATCCTTCGACCAATTCTTCGAGGTTATCTGATGTGGACCTGGACCGTGTGGTTAAGAGATTGCTAGAGGACCCGGCCCTGGCCAAAATGCTTTCTGCTTCAAGCCACTCGGCTTCAAAGCCTGAAATCCCAGTCCTACTCTCTACTCCTCCTCTGAGGCCAATCGAACTCTTGGAGCCAGGGCAGAGAGAACCGATGTTGGTAGAGCCCTCGGAGCCGAGGTTCAATCCAGCTCCCTCAGCTCCATCGACCTTGATCTCCTCGGTTCCAACCAGGGAGTCTCGGACCCGACACTCCCTCGCTGGTTCCGGGGTGGCGAGTCAAACCGAGACTTCAGTTCCGACCCTTCCCCTCGGAGCAGGTGAGTTCGGCTCCGTCCTTTGGATTGGAATGTGGGGTCTCAGCTTGGGGAGGGCTGCCAGCCTCTTCGGAGCCGGCAGACTTCTCGGACCGGGATTCTGGTGCCTTCGATGCCATGAGGAAGGTCATATCTTCTAAGACCACTACCTCTTCGGATCTTTCTTCCCCTCCCCCTAAAGGGCCACGTTCTGTCTCTTCCCCACAGGCGTTTATATTTGGTCTGTCTTCCTGTGGAATAAATTGTTTGAAGTATTTTATTCAAGTTTTATTTTACACTTGAATTCCTTTATTCATTCTTCCCCACAGGTCCCTACCAAGCATCGAGATCCAGAGCCTCAGGTATCCCCATTGGGCGGCCCCTCCTCTACAGGGACTTCACCGGATGCTCCCACTAATGAAGTACCTAGGAAGAGACTGTGCAAGAGGAGGCACTTGGATTCCCCACAGGAATCCCTGACATCGGACACTGACTTAGAGGAATCAGAAGGGTCCCCACGATCCCCCTCAGAGCATGTCTCATTTGCAGGCATTTTTTCTTTTTACATTTCATTTGCAGACATATTGGAGATCTTAAGGCAGCGGAGTGAGTGGCAGTCCCTTGCTTCTACTGAGGATGAGTCGGTACTCCTGAAGGCCTTTGGGTCTCAACAATCCACCTCCTGGATTACTCCTCCCTTTGACGAACTAATGGATTTGGTTGCTCGAAGGGCATGGGAGTCCCCTGATTCAGTGGAACCGGTCCCTCGGAGGCCCAACAAGTTCATTACTTCCCCTGCTGACAAGGCCTTTCTCACCAAGGGAGTCCCGGTTGATACCATGGTGGTGGCAGTAGCCACCAAGAAAGAAATGTTGGAAACCTCTTCTTATGTCCATCCTCCTAATAGGGATTCTAGGACGATGGACAGGTATGGGAAACGCATATTTAGTTCTGCGGCATTTTCCA
This sequence comes from Protopterus annectens, assembly GCF_019279795.1. NCBI lineage: Eukaryota > Metazoa > Chordata > Ceratodontiformes > Protopteridae > Protopterus > Protopterus annectens. The sequence goes on along the minus strand of NC_056732.1, from coordinate 1,361,284,287 downwards.
TGAGATCGCTCAACTACCTAACCCACTTTACCCGCCTTCAACGAGATCTCATTAAAGAGCTGGGAGACACTCTACAGGGTAACACAGCTGATGCAGTTTCTGAGAAAGTGACAGCACAACTCAACGCCCTCAATTCTATAGTCAACTCATCCATGCGGCTCATTTCTTATGCCGCCGATGGATTGAGTAGGGCTGCAGGTTCAGCGATAGCTCTTCGGAGACAGTCCTGGATGCGCCTTTGCTCCTTCACGGAAGCCTTCAAGTCTTCCTTCATCAATACCTCATTCCATGGTTCTGCCCTGTTCGGGCCTAAAGTTAAGGAGGCGCTTACTAGGTTTGAACAAGAAGGAAAGACTCTGTCTGCTGTAGGAGTCTGTTTTTCCATTCCAACTAGACCATACCCCAAAGGGCAACAAAGTGGAAAAATGTGGTTTCGAAAGCCCCAAGGAGCTTTCCAGAACACGCTTACTAATACCCCCTCTAGGAGCAGAGGAGGGGGTGAAAATGGAAGACGCCACCCAAACGGCAGAGGGGGTCCACAAAATCAGGGTGACAGGGAGCAGTTCTCTGGTAAGCCCTATCAGCATTCCTGAAAGGAAGCCCGGCTGTCCTGCTCTGGAGGCGGTTGGGGGTTGCTTGGCTTTATACCCAAACGCCTGGCTAAACATTCCAATGGATTCTTGGGTAAAAAGCATAATTTCCAGAGGTTACTACATTCCCTTTACAAAATTCCCTTCCATGTGTAGAAGTATTCCAGACGTTCCACCCAGTCTGCGAAAATTAGCAGCCATAGAGACTCAAAACCTGCTAGACAAAAGAGTCATCCAGCCAGTCCCGGCGGACCAGATAGGATCCGGAACTTACTCAAGGTTCTTTTTAGTTCCAAAGAAAACAGGGGACAGGAGGCCCATATTAGACCTCAGCAAACTCAACACTTTCATCAAGAAGGAAAAGTGCCGGATGGTCATGCTTCAATCGATACTTCCGTTTCTAGAAACGGGTGATTGGATGTGCTCTATAGATCTCGAGGATGCTTACTACCACATCAAAATGGCCAGATCATCCAGAGATTACTTGCGTTTCCGGCTGGGGGCCAGTCATTACCAATTCAGAGCCCTGCCCTTTGGTCTCACCACAACCCCCAAAGTGTTCACCAAATGTATGGCAGTGGTCACGGCTCACCTGAGATGCTTAGGATTCTGGGTGTTTCCATATCTGGACGACTGGCAACTCACCGCCACCACCAGGCATCAACTAATTCATGCAAGAGACTACATTATTAATCTGTGTTCCCAGTTGGGCATAACCTTAAACTTTGAAAAATCTTACCAACAGCTGCCGATGTCGCATGAGATTCTGTTAACAAATATTTGCAAGAAGGATCTCAATTGGTGGCTGAACAGTGAGCAGGTAGTAGTCAGATGTCCCCTTTTTCTCCCCCAACCCACAGCCACAGTGACCACGGATGCTTCCCTGATAGGGTGGGGGGGCTATTTCAAGGAAAGACTGTCCAAGGTACTTGGTCGAGCATGGAATCACATTTGCATATAAATGTCCTGGAGCTGAGAGCGGTGTTCCTGGTGTTGCAACACTTTCATGACTGTCTTCCTACAGGGACAATTGCAATTCAGATGGACAACATGTCAGTAGTCTGGTACATCAACAAGGAAGGGGGAACCAGATCGTATCCCTTATGCTGAGAGGCCCTAAGAATTTGGCAGTGGGCTGTATCCACCAGGTGCTTTCTGATAAGCAACGCACATCCCAGGGTCATCCAACGTGATAGCGGACAAACTGAGCAGGGCCATCCTGTTGCCTCATGAGTGGTCCCTCAAACAACAGGTGGCGGACAAGATTTTCCACAGGTGGGGTCAGCCTTGCTGCGATCTGTTTGCATCTCTGATGAATGCCAAATGCAGAAGCTACTTTGCCCTTTATCCCCCATCGGGGAGCAACCCGAGAGAAGCGCTTGTACACGATTGGCCCCCAGGCCTCCTGTATGCCTTCCCGCCAATTCCTCTAATTCCCAAGTTCATACAGAAAGCCAAAAGTCTGGGAAGGACTGTTATTCTGATAGTCCCATCTTGGCCTCGTCAGATTTGATTCCCCTTTCTACAGAAGTATCAAGTGGAAGAACCATGGGTTCTGGACCCAGTGCCAGACCTTCTAACTCATTCGTCGGGAGTTCTTCATCCCTCCCTCATCTCCCTAAAACTAACAGCTTGGCTGCTCCAATTCCCATATTAGCCAGGTCTCAAGATGTGTCTCCCATGGTCCAACATATTATAGTTTCCTCTCTTAAACTGTCAACCAGGAAGCTATATAATAGCAAATAGAAACGATTTGTTCACTGGGCTTCTCACCACGACGTTGACCCATATGTTGTGCCTATTCATACCATATTAGAGTTCTTGTCCTCCTTGTTCTATGATGGCGCAGCAGCTGCTACCATAAGGGTTCAATTGGCTGCCATTTCCAACTTTCATGTAGGTTTTAACAGATCTAACATCATGTCCCACAGACTATGTAAAACTTTTTGAAAAGGACCCATCATCTCAGACCACCTATCAGACATCCTGTTTATCCCTGGAATTTGAATATTGTCTTATCCCAGTTGATGCTTACCCCCTTCAAACCCGTGTCATCTTGTGATTTGAAGTTTCTGTCTTGGAAAATAATATTTCTGATAGCCATTACATCTGTGCGTAGGGTCTCTGAACTCCAAGCTCTATCTTTCAGGCCACCATATTTGATCTTCTACCCTGATAGGGTGTCCCTCAGGACAAATCCTACCTTTCTTTCTAAGGTCTGCTCTGAAGGTAACTTAAAATCAGTCCATTGAGCTCCCAACCTTCTTTAGACACCATACCAACAGACTGGAATATATGTTACACAAGCTTGATGTTCACAGACAATTGAGATTCTACTTGAAAAGAACGAAAGATTTCAGGCAATCTGATCAACTCTTTGTCTCCTACGCAGAGAACAAGAAAGGTTCTGTGGTATCAAAAGTCACATTATATAAGTGGCTTTCTGATTGCATTGAATTAATTTATTCTTCCACTAATCAACCATTACCGACTAATGTCAAAGCCCATTCTACCCGGGCTGTTTCTACGTCATTAGCTCATGCAGCTCGTTTACCCTTGGATATCATCTGTGCAGTTGCTACTTGGTCCAAACCTCACACATTTATCACTCATTACAAAGTGGACAGGGCCTCCAGGGACAGGGCTTCCTTTGGTTCCACTGTGCTCAGGAATGTTCTCCATTGAGCCGCCCAGTATTAGGGTGCTTGGGACGCTACCCACGTGTAAGGACAAAACAGCGAGATAGAACAACTTCACATAAAGAAGTTATGTTCTTACCATAACGTTCCATGTGAGTTGTTCATCTCGCCTTTTTGTTCTTACATTCCCTCCCACCTTCCCCTCCTGGTGAGAAAGATGGTTGTCTTGGTGGATTGGTTGGTCTTGTCAGCCTGTCTTAAGACAGACTGTTTTACCTTTCTGCAGATCTATAGGTACCTAGATAGGTAGGTACTGCAGTGCTTATTTTTTTAGGCTGTCTTCGGGTGCAGCGTACTAGATCTGGGGTTTACAGTAGAGCATCATGGGATATATACTGTGTCTTGAGCTTCTCTGAGAGTTTGAGCTTGAAAAGCAGCTGACTCGGAGCTGAGGGATTGGCTCCGAACCAACGTGTAAGAACAAAAAGGCGAGATGAACAACTCACATGGAACGTTATGGTAAGAACATAACTTCTTTTTTTCCTTCACTTCACTAAATCTGTTAATGTCCACAGAAATGAAGGCAAGTTTGTATCAGTGCTCTTTCTACACCTTTCCAAAGCTTTTGATAGTCTCCCATACCATCCTTCTTCATAGACTGTCTGAACTTGGTATTGCTGAATCCTCCATCACATGGTTCCAAGCCATCTTGACAATAAAATCCCAAGCCATAAAATGGCACAATGAATTCTCTCCCTTTCCCAGAGTTTCTACAGGTGCCCCCAAGGCTCTATCTTTTGGCCTATATTTTTCAACATCTTTATTAAGGACAAAATGATTGACTTCAGCAACTGGCTAAGCTTCTGGTGTCATTCAAAGGGGATCCTGTATCTGTCTGCTTGGGACGGCATGATCGACAAACCATGATGCTTTGCCAGAGATGGACTGGATCTGTCACCCCGGGATTCAAGTTACTGACTAAAGCTCTTGCTACTCCTATAATGCCTTTTTTAGGAAAGGTTCAAAGGACAAAACCACCACCATAACAGATACAAGCATGCAAAATCTGAAGGTAATGCTACTCAATGCTAGAAGTCTAAACCTCAAATGCACTGTCTCGAGGCACTCCTAAAAATGGAGAATATCGATATCTGTGCAGTAACTGAGACCTGGTTCAAGACTCCAGAGAGCATACCTGCAATACCAGGCTACAACTCTTACCACACTTTTTGGTCACCAAACTAAGACCAAAATACTAAAGTTGGAGGAGTGTCCATATTCACCAAGGATATTCACACCTCCAGGCTAGTTGCCCAGCACAATGCATCTGAAATTCTCCATGTGCAGCTAACACTAGGTAAGACTGCAGTCCAAATTGTATCTTGCTACAGATCCCCCACCATGCCCCAAGATTCTCATTACACCTTTCTAAATATATTGGAAAATATTAAGATACAACCAAACACCCTAATACTGGGTGATTTCAACTACCCTGCTATTAACTGGGAAAACTACTTGGGTACCAACACCTTTTCCCAACGGTTCCTGGAACTCATAAATTCCAACGCCCTGGATCAACAAATCCATTGTCCCACCAGGGGCTCCAATATCCTAGACCTGGTCATTGCCAACATGGGAGATAGATGCTTCACACCAGTTGTCACCCCTTCATTGGTCAGGTCTGACCATAAGCAAATCACCCTTGACATCCACATCTCACCTCCCCCCCACCCAGTAAGGAAACCTCTGTAAAAAACTTCTCCAAAGCCAACTTCATGCTACTTAAGTTAGAAGTGACAAACATCATGGCACCCATGCAGATGGTAGCTGAAAGTTCGACTGCTGAATCCTACACTAAGGCACTGTACGAGCACATCCACTCGTGCATGAATCATGCCATCCCAAATAGAACCAAGACGCTCTCCTCCAAAAAAATGAAGCCAATCTGGTGGTCCCCTGCCATAAACAAACTATACAACAGAAGGAAGAAACTGTTGCAGAAAAGAGGAAAATCCCAGGATGAAAAAACTCCCTTACCAGCCTCAGTAAGAAGCTGAGATCCCTTATAAAATCCTCCAAAGCTAGTTATGAAAATAAAATTGCCAAAGATTCCAAAGACAACCACAAGGCATTCTCTAGTTATGTCAAGAATCTAAATGGCAATGCTCAGATCTGCTCTTAGCTACAGCAGAATGGAATTAAATATACTGATCCCAAGGATATTGCCAATATCCTGGCAGATCGATTTAGTGCCAACTTCACCCCCCTCTCACCACCTAAAGAGTCCATCTCAATACCAAAAGATTGCCAAATTCCGGTAATCGTGACCAGACAGGTAGAAACCGCAATCTCCAAAGCTAAGAATACAGCATCCATGGGACCAGATGACATCCCAGGCTGTGTAATACATGAACTACAAAATGAACTGGCACCTCACCTAAATGTCATGTTTAATCATAGCCTCACCTCAGGCTTTGTGCCCACTGAGTGGTGCACAGCTACAGGCACCTCACCTAAGTGACATGTTTAATCATAGCCTCACCTCAGGCTCCATGCCTACTGAGTGGCACACAGCTACAGTTATTCCACTCCACAAGGGGGGGATCCACCTTGGATCCCTGTATCAACCGTCCCATCAGTCTGATGAGCCTGATCTCCAAGGTCATGGAATGCATTATCATGGAACTTATAAACAAAGACATTGCTCACCTTCAAACACTGGAACCCACCCAGTTTGGGTTAGTGAACGGCCAATCTTGTCTCCTGAACCTGACTGACTTCTTCGAATCAGTTTCTAGAGCTGTGGATGAGGGTAAGGCGGTCCACACAGCCTATCTGGACCTCGCCAGGGCCTTCGGCACCATCCCCTACTCTGGAATCATAGATAAACTTACTAAGCTGGGCATAAATCCCTATGTCACTCGATGGGTTGCCAACTAGCTTACTGACAGAACCCAGACTGTAAAAGTAGCTGACTCCCAATCCAGCTCCAGACAAGTGACAAGTGGAGTACCTCAGGGTTAAGTCCCAGGACCTCTCTTGTTTGGCATCTACTTCTCTGAAGTACAGGCCAACACTAAGGGATGACTGCAAACTGGGAGCCATTATTGAATCCCCAAATGATGTGGATATTCTACAAAAGGGCCTTACAGAAACAGATGCTTGGTGCCAGAGTCATGGGCTCAAGCTTAATGCCAAGAAATGTATAGTTATCCCCTTTGAGAAAAAACATGCACCCATAAATTACCACATAGGTGGCAGTACACTAAAAAGTGTGATGAGAGACTTAGGGACAAAGGTGGACAGTCATCTCACCTTCGATAACCACATCGCCACAACAGTCAGGAAATCCTTCTGTGTGGCACATCTCATCACTAAGGGCTTTTCATCCAGAAAAAAGGAGGTCATTGTCCTACTGTACTTATCCCTCATTAGACCCATTATAGAGTACAATGCCCCATTTGGTATGTACATCACAAGACATCGGCAACAGCTGGAAAGGCCACAGAAATACCTCACTAAAAGAATCACAGGCCTAAAACAGATGCCCTATGCTGACTGTCTAAAAACCTCCAGCTATACTCTGTGGCATATCATCTACTCAAAGGCGATCTCTGCTTAACATACAAGGCCATGTCAAACCCTGAGCTGTTGGACATGTTCCACTTAAAGAAATCCCAATCCCTCAGAGCCACATGCTTCAGGGATCTAAACCTTGTCATCACAATGAACAAAACATGCTGGAGGGATAGGTTCCTGACCCATAGACTCCCCATATTCTGGAATAGACTGCCCATGCATGTCAAGCAGAGCACCTCCTTCGCCTTCTTCAAAAGGAACCTTGACAACTGGATGGGAGATAGGAAATTCACCCCAGGATCACATCAGTCACCCTGCTAGACAGAGGTCCAGGGAAGTAAATATTGGGGAATTGTTTGGCTAGGCTTGTATAGGCCCTAGGGCTGATAGCCTAGTACCAACCTATGAACCTATGAATCCATAATAATGTCTCACAGACCTCTAAATTGGCCACAATAGTTGTGTATGCATATGACTCTACTCTTTTATGTAGTGTCAAACATATTCCAACTTCCACAAACTAACTCAATAATCCGTATCATCCATTGAAGCCTGGTTAACAGACTCTCAAACTTTTTTCAACCCGCCAAAAAAGTAAACTTATCCTACTCACTCCAAAATGCATCTCAACACAGAAATCCTTCTTTAACAACATCTCAGCAAATAATATCAAAACTTAAATTGTCACTCATACCAAATTGCTTGTTGTATATGTGACAACCCTCCTCTGGGCCAGTAAACAAGGAGCCTCAGTCCTCACCTCTGGCACCAGAGGGGAACATTAACTGGAAGAGTGACAGGTACACGCACAGTATCTCCAGATGCAGCTCTGTATCAAGCACAATCAAGCACAATTTCCCTTAAGAGCACATAACAAATACAGTCAGACTGGGGGCTGGTTCATCTCTCTTTCTCCAGATCCGCAGTAAGACTCCCCACCAGCACAACTATAGTGTTAGGTCCTTAGCCAGGGTTCCAAGCCAAGTCCTCCAACACCCTCTCTGTCTATCCAGTGCTTCATGTCCCTGCCCAAGTAGCTGACACACACACACACACACACACACACACACACACACACACACACACACACACACACACACATGTACACATGCACACACATACACACACACACACACACACACACACACACACACACACACACACACACACACACACACACACTCTTTGACATTTGATTTGCACACACACACACACACACACACACACACACACACACACACACACACACACACACACACACACACACACACACACATACACACACACCCCTGGGAAAGGCTGGCACAGGTTTACTACCTATGCACCTCTTGCCCATGCTATAAGGTATTTATCACTGCCACCAGAACCCCTCACAAGCCACTTTAAGGTCCGTACAAGGGTACCCAATATACTGAGTGAAATTACTATTAAAACAAATGGTAGTTTGACCAGGAGCAAGGCTATTAGGATTGGTCAACACAGTGTCACCAATAAATATGCAAATATTCTCAAAACTTAAATATCTCTACAAATATCAGCCACAATGAAAGGTTTAAATATATTTAATAATAAATAATAATAAAAGAAGAAGAAAATACTAAGTATATATTCGCAGTGACATCAGAGTTCAAATCACAGAAAATATTTAAAATAACATTGAAGGGCAGGCTCAGACGAATAAAGAAAAACAATATCTAAACTAAGCTTCACTATATTCCTGACTGAATCTAAGAGAATGACTATTTCATACTTTCTTAATAGAGCAAGGCAGATGATGTGGTGAATGGTCCTTCCTGTTGTCAGGCCTAAGACAGAATACATAATGCAGAGTCTCACTAAGAGACTTCTCAAAATAATATCTAAAATATTACTTCTGAGATAGTTTGCAGAATGACATCACTTCTGGGCATATGACTTCTAGTTCCAATGCAAACCCACATTGGTGGAAGCTGGCAGGACATAACACCTACCTGTAAAAATACATACACAAGGGCTTTTGCCCAGATCTGTGGCAGGTGCTGGAAGTCATAAAACAATTGCATGCTTCCACACTTCCAGAGTAGTAATTAGTTCACCCCCAAAGACAATACAGAAAGCTTCCTAGTACAGACTGTGTGTCTCTGGCTGCACAGAAACCTGTGAGATAGCATCTTTATGGCCTAGCCTGTAAAGTGATTTAATGTCAGATATATTTTAAAGTTTGCTGGGCTGAGGTTAACCTCCTGATTTCCAGTTTCCTCTGTTAAAACATATACATTTAAACAGTTACAATAGTGCATGTACACATCTGTTCTCTCCAGTAGGGCACACTGTGGATACATTTCAAACACAAGCAATTTACAAATACCTTTTCAGCACAAATGTCTGTACAAATCAGTTTAATATACACATGATATACAGTTCTAATACATATGTTACACCAGTATCTTGTATAAATTCATTTGATATTCACAAATGACATATAATTATTTACAAAATTCCAGCTAGCTGTGCTGGCAGTACCTCCTTTCATCACAGTATGTATACTTAGTTATCTGTATACCAGATATACCATGTATACTTATTTATCTGTATACCATATACTCCATATTTAAGTACTTATTTAGATACAATGTACCATGTTTACTTATAAGGACAATTTTTTAATGGAATTTTCTGTACATTTTAAATATCTGTATTTTTTTGGATCTTTTCTTCATGGGCCTCTGCTGAAAAGGGGCTGTGTGCTCAGTCAGACTTTCCTGGTCAACAAATGCAAATAAATAAATACTCTCTTCTTAATCCTACCAATTCTTTTCTTTAACTGTATGTTTAGTTATTTTTCACTCTGTCCACAAATCTCTATCTAGCCTCAAATTCCTTCCCAACACAGAACTCTCCCTCCTTTCTTTTTAGTGAATTCCTTATCTAAAAAGGTAGTTGCAGTTTTAGCCTGCTTAAGTGATTCCCTAGATTATATCCCACATTTTTCCACATTATCATAACTTAGCTTCATTTCATTTCATATTTTTTACTATTAAACATTTTTTACCCCTCCTTAACTCCCATATCATGCTTCCTTTTCCTTTCTTCTTTGACTTTCTTTACTACTTGCATCTGTTTATATTTCTTTATACCCCTACCCCTATCCTTATAATTTGTATGCCTTCTATAAAGATCCGACAGCACTGAATACCTATCTGCTCACCCATGTTGGATGGCTTCACCTTCCTGCATTTCCCCTCTCTTCATGCATATATTTATTCATTCCTATATCCTTCTTTGGCACCAAACAAAGGTTTCTGCTACTGAATGGTATTTATTTTAATTATTTACTTACTTAATCATTTGACAATTGGGTAAATGAACAGGTTCAATGACCATTTCCACTATTGGCATAACCAAAAGGTAAAGAGCATTTGAATATACAGACACACCTGTAACAAAGACTTTTGAAAAACTACATAGCATAAATATTCTAAACATGATACACCTAACAAAGAAATGGAAAGTATAGTTACAAGTTTAAACAGCAAGTAAATCGAAGTATCTATAAGAATGTACAGACTGCAAATCATTATCCAGCATTACCAGAAGCAATCTTAGAGCCTCATTGTAATGGTTGATCGAGCATAATTTTTTATGGCACTGTGGTACAGAGGGATAAAGACCTGGATATGACAAAGATGACCTGAATGTTAGTAGAGGCTCGGCCAATGGAAGAGACAGGCAGGCGGGGGGGGGGGTGTGAGAAGTGGGTGCCAGCACACTCATTTTGGGAGAGAGAGTGGAGGCTATAGTCACCCAATGATCACAAAACAAGTGGAGGCTTGCATGACCAAAATGACCGAGACCGGGGAAGTGGGCTCAATGATCACACACCAGTGATGGTAGCATTTGTACCTTGTGGATGGGCACATGCACAAGCAAGGTGATGGTATAGGGTACTGTACTGTGATGACGGTGCTAATATCAGCTACCATGGGTGGGGTTCAGGCCTTACGAGAAATGTACTAATTGCTGGGATGCTGATGATGGCACAAGCCACCTCTATCGCTACCTAGATGAAAGTCTCTCTCTGGTTGGTTCTCACCCCATAGGGGGGATTCCTAGTAAAATGGAATACATTGATAACCCATTTGGGGAAGCTCAATGGTCAGCAGACACCAAGGCCAAAGAGATATAGAAAAGTCCTTACCTGTGGTCAAAGAAGCATTTGTGTGATGATTCATTTATGAGCTACTGAATAAGATGAGATCTGAATAATGAATATTTGGACAGGCATGTAAGGTGTGTAGGCAAGGAACTATGTAATGCAGGGGTAATTTCTTAAGACATCTTTGTTTGTAATTAATGAGAAGGCTGCACTTCTTGGTCTGAGACTAGAGGGACCTGTAATTACAGTGGACAATGGAAGGAGGGTGGTTTCAGTATGTTTGCTAATGTGGGGACAGTTGTCATTATATAAGAGTTTAAATATAAATAAGACATATAGCAGATTAGTTAATAAGTAGAAAATTGGCATTTTTAGGAAAAGGCAGTGATATATTGGTGACACAAATGCAATAAAGGTACACATTTGTTTACAATAGTTGAATATAGTATTAGGAGTTGAGGACTGGCATATGTAAGGAATATTAGACTTTTGGATATCGGATATAATTTTTGCAGCAGTTGTTTATGACTCATTGAGTAAGAAAGAACCTTGTTAGTTTTTAGCAAACTCACAGCTGCTCAAGAACCAGCTGCTTGTTACTGATTCAATTCACAGTGGGAAGTTGAGATTTCAATCAAGTGTAAAGCTAAGATATAAAAAAAATATATATTGTTTTTGGCCAGATCAGTTCCACTGCCGAAGAGTATTATTTTACTTTTCTATTAGTTTATTGAGATCCTTACTTTTGTCAACTGACTTTCCAAACTCTACCTTTTAGTCCCAAGTATACATTCTGGAATCACTTTATTATCTTTTGTGAACCTTAGTGATAAATGAAAGATAGAAAATTGTTGGCGACTTATTCATTTCAGCCTCACCCTCACCCTTTCTTTGGTGAAGATTGTATGCAAAATTCTGATTTTGTCACCAAGGCTTACAGCTCCTAATAATTCATTCTCTTGTACATGCCTATCCAGTAAGTGTATCTGCCATCTATCACATTCCTGTTCTGAACAGAAACATAAACACACACACATGCACACAGACACACACACACACACACACACACACACACACACACACACACGCACACGCACGCACGCACGCACGCACACACACACACACACACACACACACACACACACACACACACACACACACACACACACACACACAAAGAATATCAAGAGACCCCAGGAAACCCTTTCTATCCCACACGTGCTTCTTACAGCTAAGAAGACATCACTATTTGTTCCTCATTCCTGATTCCTGTTCCCTTCTTCCAGCTGTCCAGCACAGAATGTTCTACTTCCTCATTCATCAGTGCTTTCTGTTGGACCCTCTTCCAGCCAGCCTTCTCATATGCTGAGGAATGTTGGTCTATATGTTTTCATAAACTATGACATTAACTAAAATTCCAGCTCATTTTTACGGTCTATAACATAATCGCTCACTTGTTACCCAAAATAACCCCTCACTAATGTTACCCTTTCACTATGCTGTGAACACTTCACCTAACTTAAGTAACTCTGCTAAGCCAACCAATCATAGTTCTGTACCCACAGAGGACTGTTAATCTATTGCTCATCCCATTTCTCCAGGAGTTAGGGAAAACTACCCCAGCAATGTTGAGCTCTCCATAAGCAACTAAAACCAGGAGAAGACATATTGTAAATCAATTTGTTATCCTTCTCGACTAAAACCAGGCGAAGACATGTAGTGAATCAATTTGTTATCCTCCTCAACTATAGCGAGCATCATCTGCTCTCTCAGAGCCTTATTCTACGTCTCTGCTTTTACAGTAAATCTATCACACGAATCCTAAACTTAGGAATATCTTCTAAAATTTAATATTATAATGTAGAGAACGAATGTATCCTATCTGTTAGTTAATATGTATGTCAAAGTCTCTTCTCTGGAAATTGTATGTCAAAAGTCTGTCCTTAAAACTATGTTTTG